>NW_019392678.1:1635998-1875957 GCF_000648675.2 Cimex lectularius | reverse complement strand
ATTATTTTGATTAAAGAACATTGCTTTAAAGTAACTAGTTTCTTTTTTTTTTGTTTAATACCAAAATCCTGCATTATTTTCCGGACAACCCAATAGTATGAACAGCTTCGAGTGGTTCATCGTGAAAATTGGGTACTGTTTTCGAATAAAAGTTACATAGTTAAGTTATTTAACGCATCAAAATTCCTAATTTTAATATATTTTATGGCGTGTTTTTTTAAATGAATCAACACAATTTTCCTTCTAGGATTTTTTGAAAATGTCAGCTCAGAAAGTGTACAGTTTAAATTATTATATTTCTTAGATTACTATCTAGGAACTACGCAGCCATCAAAATAATTTAATTTTTATTGATAATGATTTTGAGGGCATCAACCAATTAATCAATTTTTTTCTTTAAGTGAAAAAATATGAATCACTTTTTTTCTAGGGTTTTTTGAAAATGTCAATTCAGAAAATGTACAGAATTAATTATTAAATTATTATATTTGTTGGATTTTTTTCAGGAACTAGACAACCATCAAACTAATCTTCTTTTTATGATATCGATTGCGGAGATTCCGAAAAGAAAACTGATGATAGGAGGCATATGCCCCCAAAATAAAAAGAATAGTTTGATGGTTGTCTGGTTTCTGAAAAGAAACCGGTAAAATATAAAAAGTTAACAACCGAAAAAAAGTTAAAATTAAATTATTAGTTTAAACAATATTCATAATAAGTCTACTAAATGTATACCTTTAAACATTTACTGCCCAATAAAATAACAAAGTGCGACGGAAAATATTTTACTCGAACGCTCAAGGAAATTATACAAGCATAAAAACGGCATAAATATTATAAAAGGCTGGGGGTCATTCTGACATTTTTTCTTATTACCTGCCGCACCTGGATGATACAAACTGTCATGATATTATAATTTCAAACAGTCTTCTCCGAGATATTACCCGTTGCCATTTTATATTTGCATTTAATAAAATCCTAATGCGTTGGAGTTGTTCTACCGGTAAGATGAGAGCCAAGGGAATAATTTACGTCAAGAGTCGAATTTCTTATTGATTGAATAAGGCGATCCGTCTTTTAATGTAATAACATTATTTAATGTCATAACATCGGGATCGAAGGGGGGATGGACTGAACGAGAGAAATTGTAATGCCCTCTTTAATATGCGACGGGGAAAATATTTTACTGTGTTGCTTCAATCTAAAAAATTTAGTAACCGTAAAGCAAGCTGATTTTTTCAATTTACAAGGAAAGTGTGAAATTGGCAAACCTTATTGGGAAAGGGGGATTGGACTGAATGTCGGTTCGTTAACTCATTTTATGTCAGTTATGGGCAACACTTTCCCTTCCAATACTAAAACCTAAATAGCCTCTTATTAATTTCCACGCATGCTTATTGATAGTGCCACTGAAAATATATGAAAATATAAGAAAAACATTTGATTTGGACGTAATAATTTGTAGGAATTATCTATGTTTAATTTCCTGTGATTTACTAACACACTAACACATTGATATTTGTTCTTGTGTTTTATTTATGTTCTCTGTAGAAAATTGCTTTAATCATTGTTGAAAATGATTTGAGTTTTTGACAACAATGTTATTTAAAAAAAAAAAACAGAGATATGCATGCAATTTTTTGTTTTAAAACTTTCCTTAAAATAGATGAACATATGATTTTTATGCTTGTCTTTTTATATGATCTATACTGTTTGTCTCTTCCTTTTTAGCGTTGTAAGTGCAATTTTATCCCACCACACTTCCATCTTTTCATCTTAAATTTTATGAGGTTAAAACAGTCGGCCTATTTGCACCCTTGCGCACTGCGACAATTTTGGTTAGTTTGTACAATCTCCATTATTGTCCTTTGTATTTTCCTATCTTAGTTCCTTTATAAAGAGTTGGCACCTCAGCTGCATGGAGCTTTCCTTTTCCTTCCTGCCATTATCTGCACTTACTTATTTCTGGTGCTCCGAGGTTTTCTATATACTTCCAGTCTAAGCTATCAGTCCTCCTACTAGTCATAACACGTTGGTTTCTACGATGATCCTTTAGTTTCTCTTCTCTCACGTAACTAATGAACTGAGGACTGATTCTTAACCTATGGAACTACATTTTTCGTCATTTGTGTTGCCATCATCAGGGCCGATAAGTGACTTGATATAACTTAACTTCTCCAATTTATCGACCTCCTCATTGCCCCTATGCTTGTTATGCCCAGGTACCCAAAAAAGGATAAATAAAAAGGAGAAACTTCCAACATCCAACGTCTCCAATCCTTTCAATCTAAAGTCCTCAGATCCATTGTAAATGCTCCTTATTATGTCTCAAATGCTATCCTCCACAACGACCTTGAAATTCCTTATATCCAAAAAAAAAAAAAAAAAAAAAAAAAAAAAAAAAAAAAAAACATTTCTCCCCTCAATCCTCAATGTAAATAGTTGTACATTGTTCATATATCCGCAAATTATATATTGTAAATAATAATTACAGATTGTAATAAAAATAAATAATAATAATAAAAAAAAGATGATATTACAGGCAATTTCACTTATTGGGTTTTAACTGATAGTTCCTCACTGAAGATGGCACATACCGAAATACTTTTGAGTGTTATGGAAACCCGAATATGTCTACGGACTCAGTGAAGTTTCGTTGTCTCACACCAGTCATTAACTTTAATTGTCAATATGATTCTTATAAACATATAACACTTTTTGCGGTTAAAGAACATTCCTCAGCACTACCGGTACGGTGATAGATTTTTTAAAAAGTTGAAGTTTTCAGAAAAATGTTTCCGACAAGTTTTCGTTCTTTTCAGCTAAACATCAACGTTGTATTTTTTAAGCATTCTTCCGTATTTCTAGTACAAATTACAAATGATTATTTTTTATATTAAACGACTCTTTATCATTAAACACTCTGATCATAGTAATTCTGTGATTTTAAAAGTTATTATTTTATACAAAAGTACTTATACAAATTTACTTCCAATCAAAAATTTATCCGACAAGCTCATTTCTATTCACCAATCATATCTGGAGACTAAGTTCGTTAAAATTTAGATTAGCATAATCAGGGTATCTAGCCTTAATGAGCATCAGAAGTTAAATAAGAACATGAACTGTGATTGCATATATAATTAGATATTCCAATCACAAACCAAGTATTTATTTACAAAAACAATTTAAATACATACATTTACTAAATATTTTCAACTCATAAAATGCAATACAAATGTGTTGTCTTCATATATACACGGTCGTATTGAATTGTAAGTATAGAAGATGTCAATTAACTAGCTAGTGTAACTACTCAACCCAGGGTTAAAACACGAGATATTTATAATTACGAAAGACTGTGAGGAGAACAATGAGGAGACTACTAAAAACAAAAAAGTAGAAAAATCAACGTACGAATAAAGGAATAAACCAAGATGAAGGTGCCCAAGGTAGTAAATGGAAGGAAATCGTAGTAGGTTGGAAAAAATGGAAGCGGGCTGGACATGTTCAACAGGCGAGATGGGAGTTGGACGAAGAAGATTTTGGACTAGTACACTTGAGCTTATAAAAGTAAACGGGCCGAACTCAAAATGAAATCATCATCATGGTTGGAAGAAATGGGGTACTGCTGAGGACGAGCTGCTGGGAAGAAAATTTCACTGGACAGAGCGGAATGGATGAGGATGGCTGTAGTCTACTTAAAGGCTTGGCTAACACAAAAGTAACAAGAAAATGTAGCAGTAATTACTATTATTTGATATTTTAAGTATTATCTATTTATACGAGAGTTAATTTAAGATCATACATGAAGTGAAATGAATTATTGTGTGTAAAACCAAGATTTCTAATATCTGACTTTCAAATTACGAAAATAATTTCATAATTATATATTGTAGTATACATACGTTAATAATATTTTACAATAAACGCTTATTTTATGATTTTTTTTATGATCAATCTAAGTTAGTATGTAATTAGAAAAAAAATGTTATCTGCAATTCAAATTTGGGATTTCAGCTTTGGCTCATTTAAACATTAAATATATGCTTTTTTCAATTAATTAATCTTTACGTAAAATATTGGTTGAAATGAAAAAGTTTCAATTTACCAAGTTGGTTCAGAAGAACACAGCGAAGATTGGCAGACCAAAAGTTCGGTAACGACCAAAATTCATATTCATTATCCCAACAGGCCATGCAGCCAAATCTCACATTTTCATCATTTCTGTTTTCATTTATAACGACGTACCTTTTTTTGGAAGTTTAAATTTTACATGTCTGTTCAAACCAATCCCGCGAGTTCTCTCACGGTATTTAATTTTGATTGGTCAGTCAGTCGTGGCATTGTGCCATCTTCAGAGTGTATTATTCTATACGTTGGATAGGGGAAAATGTTCGGTAAGAAACAAATTACAAATTATTCATCACGACCACAACAGGACATGATATGATACTATACAAAAGTATGAAATCGTGTATAGTTATAAACAACTTAATCGAAACATTATCTCACAAATAAAAAGAGTAAAGAAACATCCCGTAAGTACAAAATTATATGTATATAAAAGGTATTGGTTGAAATGAAAAAGTTAGTGTCAACTTCAACGTCGGGATTCAAACCCACGACCTTTGGCTAAATAAGCCGCTGCTCGACCACTTGAGCTATCGTGTCTTCGGTCCACTTGGACACAAACTTCCCATCTCTATACCACCTTTTGAATTTTCCCTCCTGAGGACAAAAATCATAGTTGGACTCCTGACTGACAATACTGAAGACTTTGGAGGCATATTTATTACTCAGAAAAGCCGAAATAAGCCCGTCCAGACTATGAAATACAATATATATTTAAAATAAAAATTTAAAAAAAAATCTTATAAAAACTGTCGTGGAGGGATCAGGACAGTTGTTTCAGGTCTTTGAGATGAAATAAAAATAACCACAGCAATTAAATACAAATGAACACCTTTTTTTCTATTTTTTGAAAAAATAAAAATGAACAAACAGAATAAATTCCCTTTTTTTTAAATTAAAATAAAATAATACAAATAAGTATCTTTTCTATATTTAAAAATGAACAATACTGATTAAGGCCTTTTTATAAAAAATTAAAAAAAAAACATTGTGCCGACAATAATAAAGAAAATCAATTAAAAAAGTGAACAAATGAAAATAAAATGTTCTCTGGACAAATGATTACCCTGCAGCTCGTTGTGCAGTCCGACGTGCAGAAAGATCTCTTCCCTCCGTAAAAAAGGCTGGTGAATCTAGAAAACGTCCACTAACCGTCCCCGGGGAAAAATAACGAGAGCGCAAACCACAAAAAAAGACAAGCCACCTTTCTCGTCGCCACGCGTTCCTCGTCTACCGGAGCCGCCGCTCATCAAGTGAACTCTCGTGCACTCGCGCTCCAATTTGAATGTGGTTATAAGACATTGCCAGGAATGAAAAGAAACATTGGATCATGTTCGCTGTTAGTGGGAAAGTCTATGCAGGCTGAGGATAAACGTGGGATTCGACAAAGCTTTGGGATCTGATAAAAAGCCTTTACCTAACCAAGAGCCCTAGATAATAATGGAGATAAATCAATATTGGTCGTGGTGCCTAAGGTGATTAATATTGTAGTATTTTGCATAAAGATCTTAAACCAAATGAACTGGAGGATCTAGGGAAATAAATCATCGACAAAGTTAAAAAATATGAGGCTCCTGTCATGAATAGAACGCTTATGGAACATGACTCCTACAAAAATTGAACAGTTTCAAAGGATTTTGTTTCACAAGACGGAATCCGATTGCTTATTTACTCGACGCCTAGGAAGCAAAACCAGGTGATAAATTTTAGTTAAATTTTAATCTACCACTAAATGATTTTCTACTAAACTATAGATAAAGAATAAGTCCTCTGTTCAATTTGAAAGTATGCCATAGCAAAGGCATGCGAAAAAGGTGATCAAACAACCATTCCAGAAATAACTTCAGAATTACTAAATCTAAGACTTGTTAAGACAAAAATCATATTTCAATTAATTAAGGGTTTTTTTAGATAAAAAAGTCATTGTCACGAGCGGGATTCGAACCCACGATCTTCGGCTAGATACGCCGCTACTCTACCACTTGAGAGCTATCGTGACTTCGATCCACTCGTATACCAACCTCCCATCTCAACCCACCTTTCCAATTTTCCCTCCTTTTTGCAAATTTTCAAATTGAACATATTGCATATATGTATGTACATGTTTTTATTTATTAAATAGTATTTACTCATTCCTCATACATAAAAAATCAAATTGTCAAAATAAAAAGTTTGAAAAAATTGTCCAGACTAACCATGGTAATTAGTGAGTTAATTATAAAAGAAGAGAAACAAATCACAATGAAATACAACCATCAACAATGTGCGATAAAAACATTAACAATAATAGAACCATTATACTATATTTAAAACAAAGCTAAACAATATTAGTTTAATAGAATAAGAAAAATGCTATTTCGGAACGTTTGGAACGTTCCATTATAAACGGAATTTTGTTAAGTCATTCAATAAAATAAATATAACGTTAAATGGAAACACGTTTTTAGTATGTTTATATGAGCTCTAGTGTTAAATTTTGTGGTTTTAAAATTGTGACATGTATTTTATGTGTGAATATTTTTTTAGCGTTTTCATTCCGTATTTTAAGTAATATCCCTGTATTATCCTTTATTTCTTGACGAGTCAATAATGTCTAGCAAACACTCCCGAGCATAACGGTTCCAAAGCGTATTTTCGTTAGAGGCGACGGCAGGGATGGAACCCCGTTGGGTCCATATAACGACGCCTGTTTCGAGTGTGTGCCAAGCTTTAGTACCCTTGAAAACAAATGGAGCCGGCCTTCTAACAAATAGCTCCTTCCCAGATCACATCGGTAAATAGGCGGTTCACATTTGTCTGTTCAATAGTGTATGACCGCACCGGAGGTGGACGGTAGACACACTCTTTCTGATTGCCTTCTTTTTATTTAACTCGGTTTAAAACCGATTCTTTATTTTCTTCATACGTCTTTATAACAGCCATGTATCAATGTGTCAGGGGGAAACTTTATAAGGACACTTTATGTCTTCATACATGGCCTTTTATTAATGCTAGAGCAATAAATTAAACCGAGTAGAAAGGGGGGTAATTCATTTTCTCCCACCGCCCACGTAACCGTTGGAACATAGTTTATTTACGAAGTTTTAATTATTGAGTCGGATTTACATATACATTGTTCCCGAACGTTAACCGATTATTTTCACAAACTTGTAATTTATAAGACCGGCATAGTGATACATCGCTTTCAAACTAAAATATAACACCCATACATTTTAAGGAAAATTATTTGATTAAGAACTGGTTTAACGGCTGAATTTAGCGATTAAAATGATCCGAATTAGGTTCTAAATAAAAAGAAAGCTTTATTTGTCTTAAAGTGGACCATTTTTCGAACCTCATACCTTATTGAGTAATAAGATAACAAATAACCATTTATTTTTTAATTCTGAAAATTTTTCCATTTGACAGTTCTCCAAGCACATTGCGTTGTTGAAGCCATCACAACCTCACCTAGTATTGCCCTGGAATATTCCTGAATATATCTCAAACCATTGACAGAGAATAGCACTGAGGGCTGATGTGTAAGTTAAAGGTCATCCTACCCACTACTTATTACCTGATCCATAAGTTTTACGTCTCCTTCCTCCGTTTTCCCTGTCGAGCTGGAGTCTCACAGGGGAGCGCACTTGCTCCTGTATTACATTCAATTTATACTGATAAATTACCCACCCAGAAACAGTCTCTATCCTGTCTCCTCATAACGATAAAATCATAGCAATCCGTAATCTACAAAATCATCTCGTACTGTTGATACCTCAATCAGGAAAAACCAAGGTAAACGAAAAAAAATCCAAACACATATTCTTCACTCTAAACAAAAAATAAAATCCTCCCTCACATTTACCCTAACCATAATCCTATCCCGAATACGAATCAAATACAATATTTCGTACTTTGTATAGAAAAAAGGCTGACATTTAACCCCCACACTCGATTAAAGCGTACAGACTGTAACCGCAGATATAAAATTTTAAAATGATTTCTCGACAAACGATCCGAACTGACACTACTAAACTAGAATATAAACAGCCCTAATTGCCTTATAAAGACTTACGGTATTGATCTATACGGCACAGCGAAACGTTTCTCCTTAACCGTCCAACAGACCAAAATATTAAGAACAATAGTTAACGCTTTTATGTATGTTTTCAACCTCATTTGTCTGTCAAGTGCCTCAACCGGATTTTTGTTCGACGCTCGCCTCTCACTTCCACGCTAGAGTACTTCAGCAAAAAGGCAGAAATGTCTCTACCGAAGGTCTATTTCGACATGCAGGCCAACAACCAGCCCATCGGACGGATTGTTATGGAGCTCCGAAGTGATGTAGTGCCCAAGACTGCAGAGAATTTCCGTGGTCTTTGTACCGGAGAGAAAGGTTTTGGTTACAAAGGCTCAACTTTTCACCGTGTAATCTCTAAGTTCATGTGCCAAGGAGATGATTTTACCAAACACAATGGTACCGGTGGAAAATCAATCTACGGAGGTCAATTCAACGATGAGAATTTCCAACTTAAGCACACTGGACCTGGCATCTTGTCTATGGCTAATGCTGGAGCCAACAACAATGGCAGTCAGTTTTTTATTACAACTGCAAAGACTGCCTGGCTGGACAACAGGCATGTTGACTTTGGGAGTGTCGTTGAAGGTATGGATGTTGTTAAGACCCTCGAGTCCTATGGATCTCAAAGTGGAAAAACTTCTAAAGTTATCACTGTTGCCGATTGTGGACAACTTTCATAAGAATACGCAAAACTAAGTTAAATTGCTGCATTTAAATTTAGGCTGGAAATTAAGCAAACACAGAAAAACCTTTAGCAGACATTTTCTTTTAATTATTTTTATTATTCCAATTTTGGATATTTTAATTAAGAAAAATGTATCTTTTTCTGCACTAAGCATTTATATTCTGTTTATTTGTTTCCTTTCTTCTTTGTAGACTACTTATTCAGTTAGTAAAGAAATTAAAGACAACACAAAGAAATAAAATTGAAGGTTAACTAAATATATTTACACATAACGAAATGAAATTAAGGTACTTATCCTAACTAAACTAAAACTATATCCATAAAATTTAGGCCTTTAACATACAATAAGATGTCTGAAGTGAGCACTCACTCGATATCTTCTCCGAGACAGACACGAGACGGTAGCCGATGACGAGAAAAGAAACGATAGTCCGGTAAATGAAAAATCTTCGAACACGCTCGTAGGACGACTCGTGGAATCCTCGGAGAAGGTGACCCATTTGGCAAAGACCTAGCGAGATCGTGGTATAGCAAATCCCACTTCAAATCATCCAAACACAAATCTTTAACCCACAATCTCTCTTCACGAATCCTTCCCGATAATTCTCTTCGACGATTGAAGCGCCTTTGACCCGCATTCATGTAGGAGAGTACCTGGGCCTAGTAGCTTGTGGCCATATTAGCATGCCCAGTTTCTGACATCGTCCATTGACCATCCTCACCGTTAACCTGTATCGATGCTATTTCGGCACTCGTTGCTTCGTGTGAGAGCATTACTACCTCATTCCAAAATTGAGTTGTTACAACTAATTAGCAATTAACAATGTTTATAGGGGGCGTCGGTGGCCTCAATCATTGTAAGGTCACTGCATTGGAACCCGACATACTTACAAATGGGCTTTATTTAAAAAACGCATACACCCTGAGGGTTGACATGAACTCTGCTATTATGAACCCCCGAAAAACAATGTTTATAAAAATCAAATATAGTTAACATCTAACGATTATTTAGTTTGAAGTACAGTTGTACAAAAAATTCATGTTTCTCTCTGTCTATTACTTATATTACCCTAATTGCGACAATTATGTTATAATATACCTTTTTTGTATTCAGACAGCCTTCCAAGGCAGAACTGAAATTAAAATGTAAGCATAATAAATGGAGCAAGAAATAATGAAAAAGCCGAGTCAATGCACACGAACAAAACCACAAACACACAGTCACAAACATTGTTTACATGTATTAATATAATTACATGTATTTGTTAAATGTAAACAATGTTTGTAAATCCCAGGCCCTGAAGATGATCTCAATAAAGATCGAAACGTTGGCACGATAAAGAAAATGTTTTTCTGAAACCTACTTCACACCAGACCGCATCTCACGATTTCTGAATAATTATCTATTGACAGTCACTAATCGCCACACATTAATTTATATAATAATTTCATACATTTTTTAGTAAAATAAATTAAAAACTAATGTATGTTTTGTATTTAGTTAAACCATGTTTAAATTATTCATATTGAGAAACAAAATCCCGCATTGTTAAAAATGTCTAACTATTTGATAGTACAACAAAAATGATTGGCGATTAGAACAAATTTGCAATTGCAAATTGCCTAAAAAATTATATTGTGAAACAACAAATTTTGTTCCAGAAAATAATTAACAAAATCACAGGAGTGTTTGATGCATTAAATACAAAAATGAGAACAGTTTGGAACAAGTGTTTTTAACATAATATCTTTTTTACTTATATTCATATAATGGAAGTTGTAAATAGACAAAATTTATTTACTAATTTTATAAAAAATTAACTTAACTAATTGAGAAACTGATTTTCTAAAGATGTTGAGGTTTCATGTTTTGTTAAAATGCCGTCAAGGGCGAGAAAACATTTAATTACTGCTTTTAATTTTCATTTAATCTGAAATTTAATAAGTTTAATGTCAAAAAGGCCGTGTAGAAAAAAGGAGAAAAAGGCCCTGCCGGAAATAGTAGATCTTTTTAAAAGAGCAGACATTAATATCTTTTTTCAAAGTACTGAAACTACCATTAGTGCGCATAAATGAAGAAACCCTTTGATGTGTGATTTTATAGAGCTTGCTGTATTTTTTTTCTGCTGTGATTTATTTCGTAGAGCCTCGACCAACCGAATATTTCAACTCGATGTGTAGAACAAGATTTAAATTATGTCCCTGGAAATCACATTATTAACATTTCAAACTGGAACGTTTTGCGCCCGACGCGGACAATTAATCAGGGGTCAACTGTATTCCACTCATGGCCTGTTCTAATAGTAATTATCAGAGAGATGGGCAAATACAATTTATATTAAAATTACAATTAAACAACAATGCAGTTGACAATTTTTTTATTGACTTTCCAATTGATATTTATATTTAGATAAAACTTAAATTAGATCAACTCATAAATGCAGTCAAAACACAGTAAAGAAACAGAGGGGATTCGAGAGAGAATGAGCGAATAGCAATTTGTTGAAAAAAAACTCGCAAATTTAGATCGAGAACGGCCTCTCTTACAATTAACGATAGGACAAAAAGTGTGTTAGAATAAAGATAGACAAAGGATGAATTAATAAATGAATAAATCTCGTTTTATTATAAAAAGCTTGCAAAATTTAGGTCGCGAGCAATCTGTTATCAATTATTAAGAGGAAAGATAGAGGGAGAGAGAGAGAGAGAGAGAGAGAGAGAGAGAGAGAGAGAGAGGGAGAGAGAGAGAGAGAAATAGAGAGAGAGTGAAAGAGTGAATGTGAGATAGTCAGTGTAAGTGAGTGAGAGAAGGACTGCGAGAAAGAAAGAGAGAGTGAGTAAATGGGCAATAGAGAGAGAAAGTGAGTGACTGAGTGAGTGAGTGCTAGAGAGAGATAGAGTGTGAGAGTGATAGAGAGAGAGAGTGAGTGAATGGGTAAGGGAGAGAGTGTTAATGAGTGATAGAGAGAGAGAGAGAGAGTGAATGAATGAGTGAGTAAGATAGAGAGAGAGAAAGGGACGGAGGGAGTGACAGAGAGAGTGAGTGACTGAATGAGTGATAGTGAGAGAGAGAGTGAATGAGTAAGTAAGAGAGTGTGAGTGAGTGATAGAGAGAGGGAGTGTGTGAATGAGTGTTAGAGATAAAGTGAAAGAGTGAGTGTGAGATTGTGGTATGGTATGGTAGAAAAGGATACTAGGAAGCGGGGTTTGCACTCCCCGGGCACTGCAGCCTTCTGGCTTATTGTACCTTCCCAGTTCCCTAGTTTAGTCAATAGACTCAATCCTTCTTCTCAGAAGCATCAAGTCATTGACTGTTATTGCTGCAATTTGGTTCCCTGTGTCTTTTTCGTACGCTAGGTTAAACCTCCATTGAGCTGTTGCTTCGCATTCGAAGATGATATGAGTGGCTGTTTCCTCCTCCTCATTACATAATCTGCAAATGGGGTCATCGTTGTGTAGATGTTTTCTCAGATACCAGTGACCGGTTAGTAGTCCCACCACTCCTCTGAGTTTTGCCCTCTCCAATTGCAGCAGTGTTTTTGGCAATTTTGGTGAGGGTTGTTTCAGCATAAGTTTACTATGTCTAGCACCGCTAGAGTTTATCCACTTCTCTCTTTGTTTTGTTTGGATCCATTCTGCGATGGAGGAATCTATGTTTGTTTTTGTTATCCCAAGGATAGGTTCGGGGCCTATGTATGGTCTTGCAGATCCTCTTCTGGCCAGTTTGTCCGCCTCTTCGTTACCCAGAATTCCCCTGTGCCCTGGCACCCAAGATATCATCAGGTTGTTGTGTTCTCCCAGGTTTTGGAGATTTTGGATACATTCACTGACTAGTTTTGATGTAATTCTTTTACATGCCAGTGCTTTAATAGCTGCTTGACTGTCTGATCTTATGAGGATTTTTTTGTCAGTGTAACCTCTTTTGAGATTTTCCAGGACACAAGCATTGATGGCATGTATTTCTGCTTGAAAGACCGAAGTATACTTCCCTAATGAGTTTGATTGCTCATATTTTGGGCTTGTACAGAAAACGCCTGATCCGGTTCCTTCGTTTGTTTTGGAGCCATCCGTATACCATGTCATTGTATCTGGTGCTTTCCTGTGTTCTTCCTCTCCTTTATAGTCTGTTGAGACTTTATAGGAAGTTGTGAAGATTGTTTCCGGGATCATGTAGTCAGTCCCCATTTCTAACAATGGGTGTCTGATTTTATTGATTATGGTTGTATGCCCGAATTGTTTGGTTCCTTTCCAATTTAATTGTTTTTGGAGCCTAAATGAGCTTTTCCTAGCCTCTCCTTGTATGAATATTTCAAGTGGAGGTAGGTTTAGCAAGGTTTCTAATGCGTTTGTAGGGGTTGTTCTCATCGCCCCTGTGATACATAGGTTTGCTAATCTTTGTAAGCTGCCTAATGTTTGGGTAGCTATTTTTTGTTGAGCTTTGTTCCACCAGATTAGTGATCCGTAGGTTATTCTGGGTCTTATTACTGCCGTATATAGCCAATAGGCCATTTTCGGTTTTAGTCCTCAGGATTTGCCTCGGGTCCTTCTTGTGGTCATTAGCGATATTTTACTTTTTGCTACTGTATGTTGCAAGTGAGGATTCCAGGTTAGTTTCTTGTCTTGAGTGAGTGAATGAGTGAGAGAAAGAAAGAGGAAGTATAGAGAGAGAATGAGTGATAAAGAAAGAAAGAGTGAGAGAATGAGTGAATAAGACAGACGGAGAGAAAGAGAGAGAGAGAGAGAAAAAGAGAGAGAGAGAAAGAATGAGAGGGAGGGAGCGATAGAAAGAGTGTGTGAGTGAATGAGTGATAGTGAGAGAGTGATTGAGTAAGAAAGAGAGTGTGCGTGATAGATAGAGAGAAAGAGTAAGTGAGTGAGTGGAGAGAGATAGAGTGTGTGAGTGTGTGATAGATAGAGAGTGAGTGAGTGATAGAGAGAGTGAATGAGAAGAGAGAGACGGTGAGTGAATGAGTGAATGGTAAGGGTGAGAGTGATAGAGAGAGGGAGTAAGTGAATGAGTGAGTGAGATAGAGGGGGAGAGAGAGAAAGAGAGGGAGGGAGTGATAAGAGAGAGAGAGAGTGAGTGAGTGGTTGAGGGAGTGAGAGTGATAGACAGAGAGAGTGAGTGAGTGGAGAGAGAGAGAGAGAGAGAGAGAGAGAGAGAGAGAGAGAGAGAAAGAGAGAGAGAGAGAGAGCGAAAGAGAGAGTGAGAGAGAGAGAGAGGGGGGTAGTGATAGAGTGAGTGAGTGATTGAATGAGTGATAGAAAGAGAGAGTGAGTTTTACAAACATTCAATAATATATTTCCGTTTTGTCTAATAAATTGAACACCAGCCATCATAAAGTTGCAAAACAGGTTTACAGATTTATTTAACACTTGTACTCGCGTCCAAATTATCAATTTACTGTGTGCCACTACCTGCAGAAACTGGATTGGACTGAAGCCAAAAGGGAGAACAGGCTGGCCAGACACCGGATATGATCAATTTGATCAAAATACTCACAATCCTTCATCACTAACTTAATTTAACAATGGTTTATACCAGTTCGATTGTAATTGCCAATTTAATTCAAGACGAGCATATGCTACTTACTTGTCTTTGTACAAACTTGATGCTATTCTTAGCAGTTAAAATTTATCACTTTACTGTATAAGCGACAAAGTTACAACCTTTTTCTGCAGTCTTTTACTACTCATAAATTTAGGTAATAATTTAACAATTTTAAGCATATATTTATCAAATCATTAACGATTGTGTTTTGACGGTGCTGAATTTGAAGAACAATTTGACAGAGCAACATCTCCTGCATGAGCAGTAATGCCTTGTTTTTTGCCATAAATTTTATTTTATTGAAGCTATATATAACAAGAGCCTTGGCGGTGGTAGATAAAACTTCCGCTATCAAACCTCAAACCCCTCAGAAAAACGGTTTTCTTTTATTACTGGGTCTGCATAACTTTAGACCATATCAATTGCAGATAAACACACAAAAATTGTAAGAGGGAAACTTTAGGTAACTCGGTATACCAATTTTTTTCCTAAGGTCTCCTGTGTCAGTGCGATGAGAGGAATCCCCACCGGACGCAGTGTGTCGGGCCAGAACGTGCCTACCGTCCGGCCAACGTTCTTTATCGCACATTCATTAAATGCCCGAGGAACGTGCGCAATACAAATTGGAAGAACGCCGCTCACGCCCACCTGAACCAAATGACAGGCACGAGGTACAAATTCCTTTAAGGTGTTCCCCAAGCTTTCCCCCTACACAATAAAACCCTTCGTGATCTGGAGAAAAACAATTTACTTTCATGGGCGATCCATTTTTTCCATTTATGTAAGTTCCGATAAAAACAAGGACACACGATATATTGTAAACGTATATATATACATTTTCTTGGATATGGTCATTAGATAGGATTCTATCGCTTATCTCATTTCCTCTCACTATATACATAGTATTATTGTTCTTTATTTATTGTTATTTTGGTTTACAACATCAAACGTTTTGTTTAATTACTTCCGCATTCTTACTGAATTTGAATTATTTTTAAGAATAAATAATAAAAAGATATAATTGCCCAACTTACTAAGTACTTGTTACTTTTCAACTACAATAAAACATGCTTGAATCCCTAAATAAAGATATTAAAAAATAGCTCTTTGGTGCGTTATGTAAACAATTGATTAGAGGATTATTACTTATGCTTAGTATTTAGTGACCGTTAATTAATGATTATTTAGATGTCTTGGGATGCGGTCTTGTGTGATGTAGGTTTAAAAAACATTTTCTTTATCGTGCCAACTGTGCCATCATTATTAAGACCATCTTCTGTATCATTGTTTAAAATATACAAATACAAGTAAGGTGTGACAATGAATTTATACAATGATGTACACAATTTGGACTATGTAATCTCCCAATATTTAACAGGGCACGGAAATTTCCGTGTGTAAAAAATTACACAAATTCAAATGTGTAGTGTCACCACTTTGCCTATGCGGTTCAACTGGTGACGCAATGCACGATGGCTTCACTGTGAAATCCATGAGTATGAAAGGTTCTGTCCGGTAGAAAACTTAAAGAAGATCATTACGGAGGCAGATCTCAAAAAAATAATCGGACCCCAAGTAGAGAATAAAGACTGTATTAAAAAAATACCCCCAAAAAACTCGAATGGCAAAGGAAATTAATTTAACAAAGAAAGGTGACACCATCTGTCTTGCTTTGGCGAGTTATACACCATTTAATTTCGGTCATTTTCCGTTGTTATAATTTTGTCACCGTCGTTCATTCTGGTTCAAATTTGATGTTTCTATTATAAACTATTTATTTATTCATATTTATGACAATTGTTACTAATTTATTGTATTATATTATATTTATTTATTTATCTAACTATTTTTGAAGACATTTATTTATTAACTAGTAGACATTTGCGAGTTAGATAACAAAAAATCAATCCTTCGTATGACGTCGTACGAAGTCCATGAAAAGCAGACCGCCGCTAGGAAGTCCATCCCCCGCAAAAAGAACAATGTAACATGAAAGGAATAAATGAAAAGAATAGATGCCCATACCAAAGGTCTGTTATTATGACGGACACACTGTGGAAATGAAATCGTAAAAAAAATGCAAAAAAGTAGAACATAAAATTAAGCACAATATATTAATATAATTACAAAACCCTCTGACACGGCAGTGAGAGGCAATAAAACGGATACAACCGGTAGAAATGAGAGGAAGCACAGTGAAGATGTACCCAATATAGAAAAATTAGGTTGAATCAAAGTATTTGTAATCACTCAAAGCGGGTGTTTTCTGTGTATAAACCTTGACGGGGGGCTCGATGGCCGCAACGGTTTAGGCGTTGATACGGCGTCCATCACTGTAAGGTAAAGGTCCTGGGTTCGAATCCAGCGGCCCGGCAATTCGAACCCGACATACTTACAAATGGGCTTTTTTTCAAAAACACCGGCACCTTGAGGGTTGATATAACCTCTGCTATTGCGAACCCTCATTAACAAAAAACCTTGATTAAATCTACAATTTCTGCATTGTGTACATCATTGTATGTATATATATAAAATGGGAAGTTTATGGGCCGACAAACAGCTGAGGTCGTCGCCGGCCCTTTGCGTGTTTTCTTTCTTTTTCTCTCTCGCCTATTTTCTTTTAAACTGCAGCCATTTGAACATCTCGATCTGGTTTCTGACACTTTGCTTTTAAATGTGTATCAGGCGATACACACACACACGCACGCACACACACACACACACACACACACACACACACACAAATATATATATATATATTTTTATGTGTGCTCACATTTACTCCCCCAGAGTACTCGATATTCCTGGGGGGGGGGGTTGTTACATCATTGTATAAATTAATTTTATCATCACTCCATTCTCGCTAATAACTTACTTTTACTCCCCAGACGTCACCCACTCACCCCAGAGTACTGGATATTCCTCGGGGTGGAGTTAGAAGCAACCCCTTCCTTTCAAGCTAAGAAATTACATTCATTCCTATAAATTAACACAAACAACACTCGATAGAATCATAGAAGACTGGTCACATTTACTCTCCCTGGGTACTCGATATTCCTCGGGACAGGGTATAAATTCATTTTTACATTTTACATGTATTTGTATAATTTAAACAATGTATAATTCCCAGGCCCTGAAGATGATCTCAATAAAGGTCCAAACGTTGGAACGAAAAAGAAAATATGTTTCTAAAGCTACATCACACAAGACCCCATTACGCGATATCTAAATAATCATTATTACTTAGCTAGTCCCCCTCTCACTCTTTCTCTATCTCTGACATAAGTGTATGTTTGCTACATTGTCAACTTAAGCAAAGCAACCCGCTACGTACAGGCAACTACATATGTACTAAAACCCTCATTAAAGTCTGGGAGGCCGCATAATTGACCTACTTAAATCGTTACTCAGTCGGTTCGATTGTTACATGTTATATCTGCTAGCCATATACTGTAAATACATAACTATTTATGTATGGCTTGAGATTACCGTATTTGCCAGGCTACCACTATTATTTATTATTACTTTTTATAAGGCTTCAAAAATGTATAATTTTTTGTGGGGGATCAATTATTGGACTTAAGTGCCTTTTTTTGTGTAAGACTAAGCATTTATTTCTGTACCTTTTTGCGCAATTCAGTTGGTGAGGAGTGTCTGTACCGTAACCAGGATGACGATTGACCTTCATAAAGGATTTTTGCCGTTTCTATGGTTTCTCTTGACTGAGTCGGCATGTTTTCAAATCGAGCCTGCTTACAAAACGAAGTTCCTCATCTTCGTTCTGCAATATTTATAAATCTTTTAGCTTGCCTCCGGTGCACGTAGTTGTGGATTTGGTCCATGAGTGCAGCTCTTTGTTTGGCTAGCTGTTCATTTACTTCTATAACTTCATGGCCTCGAACCGTACTAAAGTTACCTTGTTGTGTTTTCTTAGAAACATTTACCTCTAGTTTGGAACTAAAAGCGTACGCATTTAGAGCCTGACTATCCAAACGTAGGTAGACCTGGCCACCGTTCATATTTTTACATATCAACTCATATGCTCAGATTTGGATTGCATAAACTTCAGCTTGTAATATTTTTGTGGCTAGTTTAAAGGTACAATTCGTTTCGTTTTCTCCTACAACTACTTCCTGCGCTGTTTTACTTCCATCTATTCCCTTTTCTAAAACATGGGTCGTTCTGCTAAAGAACTGTTATCTATGGCCACTTAGAAGGCTGTGTCTTGGCGTTTCTTGCAATTTTGTCACGCGCCTTTATAGCCATCTTATATATTTTAATTTGGAAATAATTTCTCCTTAAATATGACTTCATTTTCTTGTATCTCCGAAGTCTGTTGAATTCCCAAAATCCACATTTTTAAAGAACGTGTAAAAGTGGGATATCGAATGCGGTGTATTTTGCCTTAAATATAAAATCAACTTCGAGTAACTAATAAACTAGTTCAGATATTTTTCCATTAAAAATTTTTTGATTTAAACAAAAATGAACGCTGTAATAAATTTTGTTTCGTCCTAATAATCCTAAAACTAATTTCTGTCTAAAATAGAAAAAAGGAACTTTTTGTGGCTTTTAAAGCAATTAATCCTGACGAGTCCTGTGTACTTGAGGCAATTTACAAAGCTCACTAAAAGCACCTTATTTATTGTTTATCGATACTTTTTTTATGTCTGAATTCTACCTTTTCTTGCCGTGATGGTACATTTGTTACTATTGGAGATCACCGATAAATACAAGTAGAAGTTTTTAGGTGGGTAGGCATTTGCCGAGTTAATTCCTTTTAACATTATACATATATGCTGGTTTGCACTTATGTTCTAAATTTAGACTGTATTTAAAGCAAAAACAATATATATATATATATATTTATTATTGTAGGTTTGTTAATTTATTATCAATTTTTATGGTAAAATGTTTTTGCATAAGTTACGTAATATGATTTATCTTTGATTGGACTAATCTGTTGATAAGAATCATTACATATTGTGTTTTATCAATAATAAAATATTAAATATTGTTTCCAGGTAAGTGCAAGTACAAGTAAGTTTGTAAATAAATAAATAAATTTTATATAAAGATTTATTAAATTATTTTGCCGTTATTCGTACCTATTGATCTGACTTAATATGATATGTACATTTTTAAAAATAAAGGAAGAAACATTTTCCTTATTGAATTTTTCATCTGACCTATGGCATTTATCAAACGCACAATATTCAATTGAACACGAATATCATTTAAAAAAAAAGTATTTTTCCGTTCATATTCGTTTGTATATTTTATAACCGAATTGACGTTGATACACATTGGGAGCCATTTTGTATTTGCGCCAATAAATTTCAAACGTACTACAAATTCTTAAACCGTCCTCACTGCTGCCCAATAGACGTGCCAATAAATTGAACTGATTGCAAGCACACATTTCATTGTGAGTTAATCGACGTCACGGTCAGTTAAACCTCTATTAGCCCAAGTCCAAATAAAACGCCAATAAACTTCCATTTCCTTTTCATTGGGCACACTTGAATTGTTTTGCTCATAATATAAGCTGCCGGTTGCTAAAAAAAGAAACAAATAATAAAATCGTTTCATTACTTACAGCGTCATTGTGGTTCCAGAAAATGTACGCTGGAGGTTCAGGACTGTAGAGTACAACGCAGGTTAGGTTGATGGTGCTGCCTCGGTCAATGTAAAGATCAGGTCCACCAATTATATCTGTCGTGGGTTCTGAAAAAAATAAAATAAAAAATTAGTGACACAAAATGAAATATGCCAAATATTTGACAGATGAAAACAATTTAATGTAATAGACACATAGACAAATGTAATGTAATAGACATAGACAATTTGCTCTGTGACAGGAAAGTTACTGTTTGAAGTTGTCTGAAGGTTTTCTGATTTTCACGAATGTTTTAGGTACATTGAGGTCTAAAAGAATCACTCTATCTCCTTTTAAAATGAAAAATTATTCTTTCTCACACACAATACCTCAACCTGGTGTTTTCTCTCTCTGATCTTTGGTTTAAACTGAAAATTGACACACAGATTGTAGACATCAACCCTATCAAGGCAGCAGTTCTGCAGGGGAGCATAATCCGACCAATCCTATAGACAGTCTACACTCTATCACACATGATCACCTTCGCGGACGACACCGTGATCTCCTAGCACTATGTTCAATCCAGGCAACTCAAGAATACAATAACAACCACTCAGAGGCCCATAAAGCTAAAGTACAGGTGCCGTCACGTGAAATTCAGATTCTAAAGGTACGTTTGCAACTAGAGCGTTTAACCAGTAAATATGGAACCCATACACTAAATAAAAAGAAGAACTCAAACAAGAAACAGAAGGACAACTCAGAGTCTTCCTAGCTACAGAACACTAATCAGATCGATTTGAACTTACAAAGTTAAATTCTCTAATATCGTGGTCCGCATGACCAATTAATATATTACAATTAATTAAGGGTTTTAGTTGAGTTAAAAAAGTCAATGGGACGAGCGGGATTCGGACCCTAGCTACTTCACTAAAGCTCTCCGTGGCCATTTCATTTGTCGCCGAGATCCAATCCGATTACACGACATTTGAAAAATGGCAAAAAGGAGGGAAAATTCAAAAGGTGGAGTTGAGATGGGAAGTTGGTGTCCGAGTGGATCGATCACGATAGCTCAAGTGGTAGAGCAGCGGCGTATCTAGCCGAAGACGTGGGTTCGAATCCCGCTCGTGCCATTGACTTTTTTATCTCAACTAAACACCTTAATTAATTGTAATTACAAAGTTGAGTTGTGCGACTCAAACCTTTCAACATCCACAAATACATTTTAAGTTTAAACTCCACCGTCGTATCCGTCCCTAACGTATAGGCCTCCCTTCTATGTCACTAACACATCCATAACATCCATAAAGACCTAGATATCCCAGCTATGAAGGAATTAATCTGAATACCATTCCATAACTTTCACCCCAAGGCCTGCTTTTAACTTCCTACTGCAACTATCCTCCATGACGCTTGTGAAGACAAGGCCCCATGAACATCTAACATAAGCCTTTCTATCCCTTGTAGATATAACAGTTCCAGCAAAGGCTCCACACCCTGTTCTCCCGGGTTCCTACGTATTCCTGGTATACAAGAACTTTATTTATATTCAATGGGGAATGGGTGGGTTTGCATCCCGCTCCCGTGCAAGTGACACTGACTTTTTTATCTCAACCAATATCTTACCTAAAGATTAATTAATTGAAAAGTTTATGTATATTATTTCTCATATTGCCAATGGTTCATATATTTGTACAGTACGTAATCGTTAAATATAAATAAAAACATGGTCAACATTGCATCAGATCGAAAAATTGTATTAAATACTTTTTGATGGTTTTACATTTCAATAATAATTTTATGTAATTGATTAAATTATTTTTATGTACATTAATTCATTCGTATAGGAATTGTAGCGTAGATATAGAATCGATGTTCACTTCGATCCACTTAGCGAAGGCCTAAAAACTATAAAAGAGAAAGGGAGGAACACATAAAAACATTACACAACCCTACAAAACAATAATTCTTTGAAATCTTAGAAAAAATATATAACCAATTCATATTTCATTTTTAATGATGTAATAAACAAAAAATTGGCCTATCAAGCCTTAAGAATTAACAAACATAAAAATAATTTAAAAAACGAAAGTGATAATACTGGTTTAACCTAACATGGAAAAGATACTGTATTTTGGAAAAAATGCTTCACTTATAGGAAAATAAGGATGTTTATTTCATAAGCCAATCTCCTTTATTTACATTGTTTTTTATTCATAAATTAAGTAATATTTTATCCGTTTTGTGTTTGTCAACAAATAAAATCAATTTTGAAGAGGTAAGTTTACTAGGCAGAAAAAATAACCAACACAAATTGGTTGGAGAACTTCTATATAAACGTGGAAAAATAACACTCATATATATATATATATATATATATATATATATATATACAAAGATAAAAACTAAGTATGTAAACAATTAAAAAATATTTTAACAATGTATAAAAATTATCTAAAATGTAAAAAACATATAACATTTCTATAAAAATAATATCTATAACAAAAAATAGTAAATTAGACATGTACAATTAAGTATAAAATACCAAAATAAATAATTAATGAAGAATCGACTATCATAGCTGCAAATGACGCCATTTATTGGATAAATGAGTTCCTAGGGGAAACCTACAGCTTTATGTGTTTCCGGATCTGAAATGAGGTGGGTGACCAAGCAATTCTTATTATAATTTAATTATATTTTTTACATATTTAAGTATAAAAAAGTTTTGTAAAATATTATGTAAACCTGTGTATTTTAGAAACTGACAACTGATGAGGGGAGGCGGTTGCCCCAGAAATCGATCTACTAAATAAAACAAGTAAAACGCATATGGGTCTGATTAGTTCCAATACAACCTAAATGAATTTATACATAATAAATTATTGTTTTTTTAGTCTATTTTAGATTAAAACTGCTTGCAGCATGTTGTTTAAGTTTTTTAAATCTAATTATTTCAATTACAGGGTAATATTTTTTATTTGATTTCGTGCAAAAAAAGTAAATTGTTTCAACGTTTCGGGTAATTACATACACATCGTATCCCTTTGCAAATTTTGTGTTTAGTGGTTAGAGTGCACGTATTTATTTTGTGGCTGACAAGCATTTATTAATTTATTACTCATCTCTGGCCATCTGCGCAACAAAACGGGAAATTCGTGTTTTTTCACAAATCTTTCCCAGTTACTTTCTCATATTTTTTGCAGCTGCATAACATGCTAACTTCTTAATGTTATCTCAGGTTGTTAAATTATTAATAAAAGAGATAGACGGTATAAATACAAACAAATGATACATTAAGATGTTATTTTTTTACGTCTGCTTCTTGCCGAACACTCGGACAGTGAATTTATGTAGAAATTATTCAATTGTTTTAAGCGTAATTTATTAGTTACCTGTAAGGCCTAAATTTTGATAATAATTTTGGAAATATGTAGCTTCATAGTCAAGATTCACTTTGTTTCAAGATGTTTATGAATTTTGTTTTTTCAAAAATTGTCTTGAAAAATGCAAATACTATTTTTGTGTCTTTAAATGTAAGAATCTATACGATAAATTATAGTTTATACGTATCTATAAACAAACCTGAATCAAAATTCAAAAAATATATGTCAATGTTTGTAATATAAATACGTCGAGAAATAATGTAAAAATGTTAAATTATTTCAAGTATGAATTGATTCATGAAACTAATCAGACCCAAGTGCTTTTTTGTATATATTGCATATATTGTCAACGATATTAATGGAACGTAAGCATTAAACAAATTTTTGTTAAAGAAAAAGGGCGAGAGAGAGACGTTGGGAAAGGGATATAGAAATAAAATACACAATGGAATAAATAAATTAATAAATTAATCCTTACGTAAAAGGAAGAAAGAGAGTGATGAGAGTGAGAGAGAGAGAGACAGACAGAAAAAGAGAGAGACCAATTTAATGCCTATTTTTCCTCTTAATAACGCATAAAGAGCAACCAGGTAATAAATTGTTGACTTAAATTTTAGTCTATCGATAATTCATTTTCCAATGTTTTGGTGAATAACGATAATTGACCTTTCAGAACTTCATAATTAAATATTTTTTATTAAAACTCGTGAATCTCTGATTTCGTTTAATTTGATGTTCATTAAAATAAGACTGTTTTAATTAATATAACGATATAATATATGTAGTTCTTTATGTGTGGTGGTTAGTGACCGTTAATCGATAATTATTCAGAAATCGTGAGATGCGGTCTGGTGTGATGTAGATTTCAAAAAAACATTGAAGATGATCTCAATAAAGATCGAAACGTTGGCACGAGAAAGAAAATGTTTTTCTGAAACCTACATCACATCAGACCACATCTCACGATTTCTGAATAATTGTAGTTCTTAATAAATAACAAATTAGGTGCGGTGTCGGGTGTTATTTTTTTTCTTGGAGTATATATAGTATAATTAAATTTTACGACAATGCATTCTCGAGTTACGTTTCAGCGATTATACGGCTTATACTTCAACAAAACCACTAAAATATTAGTGATATAGCAAATAAGTGACAAGATTTGAAATTTTTTAAATTGTCCTCATGGCAGTGTTAATCATTTCCTTCCGGTTACATCAAAGCTCACTACAACCAGAGTTGATATAGCGTTCCTTATAATTCAAAATAAATATGAGACAGATTGATCGTTTTGAAAGGAGTTATGAATAAAATGTTAATTATTCGTGCTTACGTAACATAGGAGCTGATTTTATCTTTCCACAAATTTCACGTAATATGAGCTTGATTGTAATTGGACTTATCTCCTTAATTCCGTATCGAATAAATCTTCAGAGCATATAATAGTATTCGACGCAATTGTCTGTATTAATTGGAAGAGGCATAATTACAAGGTATTAGCCGGTTTATGTCATAAGACGTTTGTTCTTCAACAAATCCATGTACATTGTAAATGAACAATTCAGTTTCTTTACAGATTTAAAAGAAGTTTTATTTTACTTTATACTTGTTTTGTTATGTATATGTACATTCAAGTTTTATTACTAGCTACTGCTTACTTTAAAGAAGATTTTAATTTTAAGATAAACAACTGAAAAGTATAGTTGAAAGAAGTATTCTTAATATTCTTCTCTCTCCTTTAAGCATCTGTTCCTCGGTACGGTCTGGATGAAAAAACAAATTCAGTTGTTATCTGTCAAGCATTTGACCGATTTTAAGGTCATCATCAGGGCAAAAGAATATTAAAGATGTCTACAAAATATTGCCTTCAATTAGACAGTATTTGGCAATGTTGGCACTGAGTCGGTTTTCTAAGAAATGTTAAACCATCGGTTAAAAACTCAATGATGGTAATTTCTTGACATCTTTATTATTACTTTGCCCTGTGATAATGACTTTAAAAAAGCACGGCATTTTTGCCGATAACAATTGAATTTCTTTTTTAATCCATATCATACCGACAACCCCATTATTCGTGAGTAAAAAAGTGGTTGACACATCAAACCCTTAAAAAAGAAAATACTCGTTTTTAAGAAAACTTTGTAATATATAGCTGAAGGTTTTCTTGAAAAAGCCTTGATAAGACATAAAGTTTTTTTATTTTTTTAAAATGGTTTTATGTACTCTGCTTATTAGCCAATGCCAGACAATAATGTTATGCGTATTCTCGTTTTGGGGGGAAGGGTATCGCGAAAAAAAGGCCAGAGGCGACGGCGGGAATTAAATCCACGACCGCGGTGTCTTCGAGCAGAGAGTCTCTCAAGCTAACCACTGGGCTACGGTGGCCCAAGACATAGGGTTGAAATCAAGCCTATAAATAAAATTAAAGGAGATCTGAAAATAAGTATTTTAACTAATGTTTTAGAATTTGTTTAGTGGTTGCTTCAGTGGCTAATTTTTCATTATTCTTGTTATTTTGTTCGAAAAATTAAAGAGCTGTTTTCCTGATCAGCTGTCAAAGAAACGTGTCAAAATTGAGAATGATTCAACTCAAAACATGAGAACCAATCTACATGAGATGTCAATCCTTTGTTTTCTTAATTTTGAAAGGATGTTTTATAACACACTAGGTACATTGTTCTTAAAATAAAATTAATAAAATTTAATAGTTAATTGTTTAAGCATTAGAAACGTAAATGGTCTTAATCTCAATATTAAATTAGTCCTAATATTACCTGAACTTACTTTATTTTATCATATATAAAAAAATCATTTCCAAAGATTGAGAGAATATGTCGAGAATAAAGTTTAAAAAAATGTTTAAAAAAAGGCCTATGTATTGTAAATAAAAGATTTTACTTTTGCTACCAAATTTTTCACCAGTCGCATATAAAACGTATGAAAGTGAAATACTTTATTTAAAAATGTGTTTTTTCCAAAACATTTTTTTGAGATGCTTGAACTTATGTATAAATAACAGTTTTTCTATGATGTTCCGACGATTGCGTAATTTTTACCACGATCTCAACTAATAATCTCTGAATAATGTTATATTTCTGCGCCTAGGGCGATACTTCTTTTTCAAAGTGAATTGTAAATGATAGGACCCGGCGAAGTAATTTACCGGCTTCCCTGGCTTCTGGGCTTCATAAGGTCGGGTTGCTCGCAAAGATTACCCCACGGCAATCTATCTCGCTTTCCGCCGGTTTTAAACTTTGACTTTACGTCTTAAAAATTGCCTTTTTTCAAATGGAAACCGCAACGGGGGAAATTTATTTAAGAGATCTGACAACATATAACATATTTTAGGTAATGTCGTTAATAAAACTGGCATTATTCTTCTAATCGAAGATGCACTCCTTTCATTTTTCGTTTCGTGGAAAATTAATAACACTTTTTATTCAGTAGAGATCCGTAAAAACTGATGTATAATGAAAAGGCAACATTGCGGAAAAAAGATGTTTTCAGAATGTTTAAAAAAATATACAATTTTCTCTCTCAAATTTAGACTTTTTGCAACGGGGCTTTAACAGCTACTAATTAAAAAAATGTCTACAGCAAAATATTAATATTACAACCATAGCGATTTTGATCATTATTCTAAATTTAAAATTTAGGAGGAATCAAAATTTATTACAGAGGAACGAATTTATCAATCAGAGGCCCGGAAACGGTCTTCACAACTTCCTATTAAGTCTCAATGGAGTACAAAGGAGAGGAAGAACACAAGACAGCATCTGAAGCAATGATATGGTACACAGATGGCTCCAAAATAAACGGAACCGGATCAGCCGTTTTCTGTACAGCCTAAAACATGAGCAATCAAACTCATTAGGGACGTACATATCGGTCTTTCAAGCGGAAATAGATGCCATCGATGCTTGTGCCCTTGAAAATCTTAAAAGAGATTACACTGACAAAAAAATCCTCATAAGATCAGATAGCCAAGCAGCCATTAAACCATTAGCATGTAAAACAATCGCATCAAAATTAGTCAGTGAATGGATCCAAAGTCCCTAAAACCTGGGTTAACACAACAACCTGATGATATCTTGGGTGCCATGGCACAGGGGAATTTGGGGTAGAAAGCAAACAGACTGGCCAGAGGAGGATCTGCAAGACCGTACATAGGCCCCGAACCTATTCTTGGGATAAAAACAAAAACAAATATAGAATCCTCCATCGCAGAATCGATCCAAGCAAAACAAAAGGAGAAGTGAATAAACTCTAGCGGTGCTAGACATAGTAAACTTATGGTGAAACAACCATCACCGAGACTGGAAATAACACTGCTGCAATTGGAGAGGACCAAACTCAGAGGAGGGGTAGGACCGGTCACTGGCATCTGGGTAAACATCTACACAACATGGGCATATACATCGATGACCCCATTTGCAGATTATGTAATGAGGAGGAAGAAACAGCCATATCTTCGAATGCGAAGAAACAGCTCAATGGAGGTTTAACCTAACCTACGGAAAAAACTTAGGGAATCAGATTGCAGCAGCGCCAGTCAATGACCTGATACTTCAAAGAAGAAGGTTTGAGTCTATTGACTGAACTAAGGAACTAGGAAGGTACAATAAGCCAGAAGGCTGCAGTGCCTGGGGAATTCAAACCCCGCTTCCTAGAATCCTTTTCTACCATACAATACCATACCATCAATCAAAGGAGGTCATTTGATTGATATGTTTCTCTCTCTCTCTCACTAACACACACACACTCTCTCTCTTTTTTTCTTTTATATAACAATTAATTGATTAATTTATTTATTCCATTATTTCTATTTCTTTCATTTCTGTATCTCTTTCTAACCGTTTATCTATTTTCCTTTTTCTTTAATAAACATTTGCTTAATGCTTAAGTTCCATAAATATCATTGACAATATGTTGTATCATGTTCCAGTATGAAACTATATTTTATATATTTAAAAATATAATAAGGAAATATTTTGTTTTGTATGTGTGCTTTATTTCACTATACATTTAATGAATTGAAGCAGTTTATTAGCGTGAATAAAGGGACATAAACTAATTATCCCAAGAAATATTGAGCATTCTGGAAGTTCAAATGATAATTTAAAACATTCCTTACTACATTCTATCATGTTTTAGCTCGTTTCTGTGTGTATGTGTATTTCTGTTTATCATTTGTGTTATTTAATCACATTTGATGTACTGCTGAGGTACAGAGAAGCTAACAATAGTACGAAAAAAGAGATAGTTTGTTATAAATATATCATAAAACATCAAAACTTTTTTGGAGAAACACTCCAAGAAATTACAGGGTTTATAGCGCTAGAAAGATATGAAAAAAGAAAAGTAAAGCTAAGAATATGGCTGGCGATGGCCAATGTAGTTTGCCTGTCCTACAA
Source organism: Cimex lectularius (assembly GCF_000648675.2). NCBI lineage: Eukaryota > Metazoa > Arthropoda > Insecta > Hemiptera > Cimicidae > Cimex > Cimex lectularius. The sequence goes on along the minus strand of NW_019392678.1, from coordinate 1,847,131 downwards.
TTTAAAAAATATATCAATGTTTTTATTAGACGTGTATTGTCAGGATCTAGAATTAGCAAGAATATTTTACTTTCTAATTTATATATANTACTTATATATATATAACACATAAATGAATATACTATATGATATATATATTTTTAGGTGTTACAACTTTTGTTATCTTGTTTTTGTCAATATATAATTGTGAATGGGTAGGTTAATTTTTTAGAAGGCAAATTATTGATCAATTGGTTACATCAGCCACGGAAATTCCATTGTGAAACCTTTAAAATAGCTTCCCTTGATAAAGAGAACAATGGAAAAGGTGTAAGAAAGGAAAGTCGGGCCACAGTTGTCAAACAAAGAACCTCTCTAAACTGTTTAACGTGAAACATTCCTTACTTTGAAGAGTAGACCAATTCAGATGAGAGGCTGAGAGATATCCATTTAATTAAACTTTGTAGATGACAATTTACATAATGGAGAACCTGTAGAAACAAATACAACTTAGTTTGCGACCGAAAAGTTGCCCGTCATAAAAAGAATTAACATGAGAAAAATTTTATAGTAAAGTTTTATTAACTTGATTTTTTCATAAGTAATATAAAGTTGTGGTAAATGCAACATGTTTACCTTTACTTATTTTAAATTGGATTTGTCTTCACCTTTTTAAGTTCTGTTTCTTTCCCCTATCGGTCTTTTCAAGAATGAAAAATAAGGGAATAAGGGGATGAATGTTTTGGGGTGCGGTTAGAGAGGTGCAAGAGGTGGTGGTCAATCTGCGGGTCAAGTAGTAATGGGTTTGCGGTAAACCTCAACGAACAAAGTTAGAACTTACCGAGTGCCGTTATGTTTCCAGTTTTCAACCGTACATCTTGTTTTCAATGAATTACAAAGATTAGGAGGAAAAATAACGGCCATCAATCAACCTTACATCCGATCTCGGGTTAACAACTGCATTTGCAAAATAATTCGATTTGCCCTTTGCACTCAAATGCAACCTGTTAACAATATAAGAGCTTTAATTTCAATCTGGTAGTTTTGATGAAAGTTACTTAGAATTCCTACCTGCAACACCCATTAATCACTGTCTTCAAGAAAAAAAAGAAAAATTTATTTGTATAATTTACAGTACTTAGTAAACACTGTGTTGACGTTGATACTAAGAGTTTTGGTATAAATTATAATTTTAAATAAGACACAATTCTGAAAACTGCAACAACTTGCTACAATAAAAGAACTGATGAAAAATCCACACGACATAAGTTACATTCTTTTCACATTAACGCTATTACCAAATAATGAAAAAGTTCTTAATTTATTAGATATTATATTTTTTGTACTGCTCATTCTAAACTATACCCATAAAATACACTATATCACCTATTACACAGGAATTAAGGAAAAATTGGTTTCGTCTTAAAACTACAATAAATATACATACATTTACATATTACCTACTATTATTTTTAGAAGTTATTTTTCTAGACTGCATTTCCGGTGTATAAATGTCTGAAAATTGGTAAAGCATTTTTCCAAAGAAATTATAATAAAATATTTGTAATCTTAACAAAATAATTTTTCTTATATTTAAAAATCGAGCAATTTACGTGACCACTGACGATTCTGGGAATATATTAAAGAAAGAGAGAGTGAGAGTGTGAGAGAGGGGGGAGAGAGAGACAGAGAGAGAGAGAGAGAGAGAGAGACAGAGAGACAGAGAGAAAGAGAGAATAGAATATGCCAGAATTTAAAAAAAATTAAATTAGTTAATTAAATTAAATTAAAGTTAGCAATAATAGAGGTATGAGATTAATTTCATTCATTACTACTATTAATAATCTATTTACAGGGCTCATATTGGATAGCAGAACTATCATATGAATTGTATTATTAGAGAAAGAAAGAGAAAGAGACAAAAAGAAAGAGAGAGAAAGAGAGAGAGAGAGAGAGAGAGAGTGAGAGAGAGAGAGAGAGAGAGAACTAAAATCTCTCTTCCATCCAGAATGAACGATATATATATANAGAATCGGACCATGGACAATATGAACTTTTTTGTTCATTTTAGGGTGAAGAATCTACTGGAGAAGTTTGTAGCACGAGTAGCAATTCACCCTGTATATAGGGAGTGAGAGAGAGAGGAGGGAGAAGAAGAAGAAGAGAGAGAGTGAGAGAACGAAAGAAAGAGAGAAAGAGCATAAGAGAGAAAATAAGGGAGAGAGACAGAGAATGACACATTGATTGGAATGGATAGATTGATAGAGTTTTATTTAGCCACTCGAAATTAGGAATTCTCTATCTTCCATACAGATAGATAGAACTATTATCATTGATTAATATTGAAATACAAATATAATAGTAAACTTGCGAGATAAATAACAGAGATTGGTCAGAGTATGGATGCGGAAACAAACAAACATGTTCACGATATATGTCGTTTCAGATCATTTCATGTTAGCCTTTCCTCGCTAGTTTTTCACCTCAAGAACCAGGTCCCATAAAATAAAATATCTATCGTTAAAAGAGGTATTGAGAAGTTGAGTGAGGGAAAAAATAGAGGAAGAGAGAACGTTAGTGCAACCGAAATTTACCACTCGGTAATCCTTCATCCCTCACTTTTTCACCCATCTTCTTTTCAAAACCTCTATAAAATAATCTTCGCTCGTCATCTACACGAACGAGTCAGGATTAATTAAGCACACAATTAGGATTTATATTTGACTAATGCCGACAATTAGCAAATGACGTCATTTAGAACCGCAACAATTATAACTTAATTAAAGCGGAGTGTCTCTAGGAGAAAAGCAGTCAACAGTTGACAAAAGTACGCCCATTATGTAAATTTATTTCATCTGACGAGGAAACGCTTTGAACACTAACTCCTTTAGACTGCCATCCTTACAAAGGTTCAATTATTAACGTGGATGGGGAGGGCCGGCCAGTTTACTTTTCGCTAAGGTAATGGAAATTATTTTGTAAATAATACATCACCTGGAAAGCCTTATAGTTTTTAATATTGTTAAGTCGAAACGCTCCACCTTTGATTACTAATTGGACATAATTAATATACCTCTGAAGGAAAAGCTTCGCTAAGTACCTCAAAACCATCCTGACAATTGTAATCAGCTTAAACTTCGAATATTGTTCAAACAAATAAATATAAGTAATTAAAATTATACGTATTTTAGATTAAAAAGTTTTATTGTATTTAAAAACATCCTGAAAAGTGAGCATTCAATCTAATAGAAAACTCAAAATTATAGTTTTGTATTTAAATTATCGGATGAATCGACCAATTTTCTACTCACGAATACTCTAGATGGTATGTATGGTCTTGAAGAAATAGCAATTAAGTTGTTACTGCCAAGCTTTTGACCTATTTTAAGGTCATCATCAGGCAAAACCCATCTTTAATATGTCTACAGAATGGCATAATTACGTTTTCCCAGACGATTTCATATTTCTTTGAAGATAGACTTTGTTCCAACATTGCCATGAACTGTGATCACAGTAGCTGAAGAATTTGATATTTTAGATGACAATGTCATCTTTAATGTGTGTAATCGCTTCAATTTATCTGTATCGATCGTTAATATGTGACCTAATCACTGCTGTTTTGAGTGATTTCAATTCCATCCAGTTCTTCAGGGCTCTGTGTTAGAACCAGTTTTATTTTGATATATATCTATTTACATCTTGGAAGCACATATCTGCGTACAAATTCAAATGGAAGGAGGAATGAGTCAATTGAATGAATTGGTTGCCAGCAATATTCAGACAATAAGTTAAAAAGTCTACATTTATTGGCTTCAGCCCTGTTTATCCTAATACCCGTCTGAATATTGGATTTAATTACTTTAATTGTTAAGGTAATAACTTTTGCGTTAAATGCTTTGACTTCGAGCAAGCAAATAAAGTACGAAAGAATAATTATCGATGAACGATTAAAATTACATTCCCCTATTTATAAAATAAATAAGACATAAAGAGAAAGTCTACAATTTAATTTACAATCAATTAGTTCCCATTGATAGTCCCATAGTCTAATGTTTTCTGTTGATAATGACAATAAATTGAGGCAAATCTTAAATTGAATATTTTTATAGTGTATAGAGACTACAGGTCGTAGCACCTATTTTAATCAATAATTTAATCTATGTACAATCATTAAAGTTCCGCCGCACGCTTTTATAACATAAATAAATTCATTATATTTCGGTCTCCTATTGACCAAATAACTTCTTTTAATTAATTATCTTTATGTAAGGAATTTGCTGAAATGAAAATATAATGGATTTAATAATTAAAACGAAGTATGTCTTCACTAAAACTCTCCATGGCCATTTCATCTGTCGCCGAGAATCGAATCTTGATTACACGACTTTTGAGAAATGGCAAAAAGGAGGGAAAATTCGAACGGTCATAGGTTGAGATGGGAAGTTGGTGTCCGAATGGATCGAAATCACGATATGGGTAGAGGAGCGGCGTATTTAGCCGAAGGTCGTGGGTTCGAATCCCGCTCGTGACACTGACTTTTTCATCTCAACCATTACCTTACATAATTAAATTGATTAATTGAAACATAAATCAAGTTTTTTCAAAATAGTTTAAATTTTTTTTCCATGTAGGAAGTTGTGTGTATATTAAAAAAATTATTTTCATGAATCGTTTTCAGATATTAAATATTTATTGCCTAGATTGGCAAAACAACCTGAAATTTACAAATTTATACGTCATCAAAAATAAACGAAGTTTATTACAATCAGCCAAAAATGTACAAAGAAAAGAAGTTCTTAAGTTTTGATGCCTTAATTTATGTTGTGTTTTATGATTTATATCTATGTTTTAATAAAGAATTTATAACAATAATAAATTTTGAATTAGAAATATAAAAGAAGGATAAATTGATGCCCTGTATACGCCGCACAAATATCTTTAAAGAACAAGGGCATGGCGCCGTAAATAATAATGTGGCTTGGTTACAGATTTTAACAAGCATCTAAGGCACAGTCAGGGTTATAATAAGAAACTGATTCGATAGTGGATAAACAGGCAAACGTATATGGTCTCTTATAGGGAGCTCTTAATTTGAGTGATGTATTTATTAGCGTGAACGTTTTAATGTGTTTGGATATTTCCATGAGTGGTAACTCTGTGTACACGATCTATGCGGGTTATCTAGTGTATCACAGGCCTGTCGAACCAATTAGGTTAACGGCGTGCTTCTTTACTGCGTGTAAATGTATTTATTGGAGTGAATGAAAAACGTCAATAGCCTTGCCGGACGCCCGAGTTTTAGCTGTACATAATTTTAGCATAGTTCTAGGTTGTACGAGTGGGTTTCAGCAGTCTATCGAGAACTCTTTATACCCATCAAACGTAAGCTGGAAAATTTTTAAATTGCTTGTCTAATGTAAATGACTTATTACATTTTAATTTTTTTAGTACATTTTTTCAAGTGTGGAAGGGTCAATTATCAAACATAAGAGTAACATAATAGAATACAAAAAAGGCAAAACCAGAGCGGTAAATAACACTAGCTAGTCGCCCGAAAAAAAGCTATATATGCATTTTGTTATCTGCGTTAGTGCTGGTTAAAAAGTTTCAGCAAATTGCTTGTTCATTTGTGTAAAATCTTCACGCCTCTCTTCCTGTATAACCAATGTTGGAGTAAATAAAACCATTTATCGCGATTTATTCATGAGATTCCGATTGTTAGTCTCTGTGCAATAGTGTAAATTATCGTCGAGACGGTTCTACTAGCAGCGGTTAATAATGTAACTTCAGGGCAAACTCGACTCCCAGGATATTACCGAAGCAACTGCCAAGTTTCGGAATACATAAGATGGCAACGAATAATTTCGAATTGATAATTTCCCTCTTCTCGCGTTCATTTTATATCCCAGGAAGATTTCCAACCAAGAAATAATATTGTATCAAGTTTTTTTAAAACTTTTTATTCTCCTCTTCTTCATTTTGGTTGTTGGCTTGTTTGAAGATGTTTTAAGGCATTTTTCAGAAATATACAACCATTCAAAATATCATTTTTCTGAAGTGATATCGATTTGAGGCGGATCAACCTCCTGTCATCAGTCTATATATCAATAGTCAATTTAAAGAGTTACATATTAAGAACAATTTCAGAACAATAATTTTTAATAAAACATAGTTAAATAATAACATTTTTGAAACAGACACCTACCAAGTTTCATTCGTCACAAACGTTTATGTTCTAATGTATTATACGTATTCTACTAGTTACCCGTATTATTTGAATTTTGACGTATTGTTTGTTCTTAAACATTTTTTAATAATTTGCAAATTACTCTTGCGAAATTATTAAAAGAGTATTAAAAATAAAAAACATACCCTGAAAATATAATTAATAAAGGAGGGAAAGTTCAAAAGGTGGGGTTGGGATGGGAAGTTAGTGTCCGAGTGGATCGAGGTCACGATAGCTCAAGTGGTAGAGCAGAGGCTTATTTAGCCGAAGTCGTGGGTTCGAATCCTGCTTGTGACACTGACTTTTTTATCTCAAACAAAACCTCAATTAAAGATTAAATAATTAATAAGATAACCGAAAAACAAAATATAGCATTTTATAATTATATAACAACTAATAAAATGTACTAAACAAAAGGAAATAAATAAAGCAATACCACATTACATGGGAAGTGTTCATACAACAACATTTGTGAAAAGGTACATAACATTTTTATATTTTGTTTACGTGTTGTGTTGTTTTTATTATCATTGTCTCTATAAAAAAGACAGTAATAAAAATAAAACAGTGCAGTGTAGTTTATAAATGTTATAAAGCCAATGCAAACAGGTATATATAAGAAAAATTGCACACCTTTTGTATAAAATAATAAACCAACACAAAATAGATATAAAGTATAAAATGGAAAAACAGGATTAGGACAACATGCGTCAAAAAATGAACATAAAATTAAATTCGATGATGTCAAGATTTTAGAAAGATTAGGTAAAGAAAAGAATGACGCCAAGCTAATAGACTTGGAAAATATTTATATAAATTTAGAAATCAATAATATAAACCAGGGGTGCTCAAACGGTCGATCGCGATCGACCAGTCGATCGCGAGTGCTTTTTGAGTAGATCTCGAGAAGAAAAAAATTTTTAATAAGTAGGTAGGTAACTAAACTACAAAAATGTATTACGTAATAAAATAACACTGCTTGCGGCAAAAGGTGGCTTTATCAAAAGAACGCGCGGCACTTGTCAAAGAAAAGCCGCGTTGTTTCTAGACTAGTAGACAGTACAGTCTAGTCTAGAAACAACGAGAGACAGTACAGTCTAGTTTCGGGCGGCGCGTTTGACGGGAACATTCAAGACTTTCGTTCAGGCCGATATAAATGTTGTGCCTGCAGGAATTGGAGTCATTCTGAATTGAACTTGATGGCGATACTACGTCGATACAAAGTTTATTATTAAATAGTGGAAAATGAGTGCAGTGAAATCTAAAACGTATCATTTTAATAAGGATTGGGAGGAAGAATTTTTCTTTTGTATGGTGAAGGATAAGTGCATTTGTGTTATTTGTCGTGCGTCAGTTGCAATACCTAAGCGTGGTAACTTAGAGAGGCATCATAAAACGGTTCATAAAAACTATGAAAAGGATTTTCCGCCACAGAGTGAATTAAGAAAACGAAAAGTAAGTGATTTGATATCTTGTTTGAAAAAAGAACAATCCATGTTCACAAGACCAGCCAAACAATCAAAAGCTGCTACGATCGCGTCATTTAAAATATCTCATATATTGGCGAAACACAAGAAACCATTCGAAGATGGATCGGTGGTGAAGGAAGCATTTATTGAAGCGGGTGAGACTTTATTTGGAGATTTTAAAAATAAAACAGAAATCATGTCTGCTATTAGAGAACTTCAGTTATCTCGTCCGACTGTCACAAGGCGTATTGAAGTCATGAGTCAGGACGACTGACGAACTGACGATCATATGTCATCATGCTTGCGATTAGCACTCAGTGGTTACGTACCATCTTATGAAAAGTATGCTGAGGACATGCAGTGCCACGCTTCAACATCCAAAGCCACTCCTTAGTTAAGTTTAACACCATATGTAACTCTTTTGTTTAACAACCAATAAACTCGCAATTTTGAATAACTATGAGTTTTTTCATTGATATTGTAGAGAAGAACCTAACTAAACCTAACCCAAACCTTGACTAAAATAATGTACCTATATTGTGCAGAAAGCTAATATCTATATATGCTACGGTACACCCTACCTAGGTAGGTAGGGTGTATCGTGTATGTACGACAACCCTGCATCACTCAGAGTCGATCGTAAGTAGTCTAAAAATATTGAGGTAGATCGCCAGCAGTTCAAGTTTGAGCACCCCTGATATAAACATACAACAAGAGAAAAATAAAATGTGTAAGGAGTATAAAAATCATTTTTTTGCCATTACAATTTAAGGTAAAAAAATGTATATATAACGAAATAAAAGCTTAAAAAAATAATAAAAATGACACAAGAATGTAAATAATAAAAAACCTACTAAATATAATAGTGTAAATAATAAAGCTAGGAGATCAGGAATGGAACCATGAAGGTAAAAATACCAACTTGTTTTCTTATGTCGTGCTTTGGACTGTATTTGAAGCCTTCCTCAGGACTTTGAAAACTATTTAAAAAAAATTATTATTAGCCCAAAAATATGGTCCGAACAGTAGAAGAATTTTTTAAAAATAGGTTTTCAATGTCCTAAGGAAGCCAAAACTCGACATCAGAAATCAAGTTGGTTTTTTACCTTCATGGCTTCATCACTGATCTAGCTTTACTATTTTTCATTAAAGGCCATACTCAACAATAGTTAAGATTTTAATGTAATATAATTAAGGCGGGGGTGCAGCCTGAGAAGGTGAACTTCGTGTCCCTTTCTCAATCCAGGTCCTACGGCATATTTCCTCCCCTAACATTTGGAACCAAGGGGGTCATCCAGGCATAATGGTGTAGCCTTGGTAGCGGCAATCTCTTTAAAGCACAAACTCGATTCATCTCGGCCTCCAGGTCGGCAGTGGACGACTTTATCAGAGGCACGCGAAGGTAAAAGTACTAGATCTTGTCTGCATAGTCGGGGGTGGGGTGCTTAACTATCTGAACTACCGGTAGCAGAAAATGTTCCAAGTCTATACTCTGCTACATGAGAATGGATTCGTAGTCGCTTAGTGGCGATGCGTACCGTTCGCCGAGGGCAGTATCCTCTAGGGGGGTGGTAAGACATTCCACTTTAAACAAAACCGCGGCCGGAGTGGATCCAGAAGTTCTCGCGCTGCAGGAGCTCAATACTCTGGAAGCTAGAGTCGCCTTATTAGAAAGCCGCCGGGACGGCACAGGCTGATGCATTAATGGAGCCATCTACTCCGAATGGACAACCGGAGAGTGAGGTCCGTCTCGACCCCTCGGGCGGCTTCTACACCCAAACTTGCGGCTGAAGCACCCATCCAGTCGCGAGCGGAGGTGCGTCATCTCTCATCTTGAGAATCAAATCATCCGGTAAGGCCGAAAGGCTAGGTACGGATGTTATAGATCCTCACGTCCTTTTAAGGGATCAGAGTAAATACGGGAAAGAATGTTCTTAAAAAGTTACTGTAAATTGGACTACGTAGACTGAAGAGGAGAGGCTGGTGCCCAAGAAATCCATACAGCTTCAATAAAATGATATGTTTAATAGTTGTAAGTTGCTGAAAAACAACTTTAAAAATATCTTCAATTTTTTTATTTTTTATTAAAACAAATGTTCATGGACGCAAACGTGAATTGCATTATTTTTCTACTTTCTTTAATACCAATTGTGTTCAAATGAAAAAGGCAAGATTTCGCAGGAAATAATAAATTAAGAATGAAAAGAAAAACGTCAGAAAAGCTTAGGTTGCTACAAAAGTTCTAATGAATGAGACAGTTGCAAATAAAAGTGATAATTTACAAGTGCAACACTCTTTCGTTGTACTTATTTTCGTTTTTTCTTAAATTATGTCGTTACTTAGAGTAGTAATAAAAAAATGCTCATCAAAAATATCATTATTTTTAATATCGTAAAATCCATTTAACCGTAAAATGTCCCACTTTCAAAAATGATCTAATTTGTCAATAATTATAAAATCTAATATTTGGTCTGGAAGCTAAAAATGTTTAAACCACAAAAAATTACAGAGATATATTTGGTCATGAAAAATAAGTAACAAACGTAATTTTTTTATACTTTTAACTTATAACTGCCACCGCCAAACATAACAAATCTCCCTTTTGTAAGTGACAACGCCATTTTAGAACATGTTAATAACGCCAATTATATCCACTTTTGCTATTTGGCTACGGTGAGGCAGGTCTTGGCAATATCGTATAATTGACCAGAGAAATCGAAAGGCACAAAGTGAACCCTCGGGCCGTTTGCGGCCTGTGTCAATTGAATTTTAATTAACGTATCGGTTAAATGTTGCCCAGTTATTCAATATATCTGAAATATTGGAAAAAATAGTCATAGAAATATAGGATAACACTATAAAGATCGGGTCCTCCTGTTATGTGTAAAAGAGGCTGAATAAGCACAAATCAATTAATTAAACTTTCTTTTTTTAATTCGTTAGTTGAATTAATTTAAAAAAGGCACAATATAATTTCTGTTTTCTAGTTTATAATAGAAATAAGGTTCATTCCCAAGGGGAAAATAAGATTTTAAACATTCCTTGGTTATAGTTGTCCTGTCATCTTTACTTTTCTCTCGGTACGGTTCATTTGTGCCGTAGTCGGCCACAATGCGGAATTCTTTCTTTATCCATTAAGACCCCTACTTAGCTTATTTAATTAAAGAAACCATGGAGCTGCCTCTGCCGGTTTCACAAAAGTGCGAAGTGATCTGGAGTGCTATTATTTTCCAAATACTAATTCCTTTTTTTCTCTTAATCCCTCTGTAAAATGTATATGTACCTCTTTCCTGCCTAATTAACATTAAAAGGACGACTTTAATTACAGTATTTGTGAACTTTATTTTCAAGTGGGTAGTTAAAAACGCCATTACTAAAAAGTTATGTATATATCTATTAAATTTCGTCGTCCGATTGACCAAATAACTTCTTTCAATTAATTAAACTTTCTGTAAGGTTTTGGTTGAAATTCCTAAGATTTAAATGGTTCGAATCCGGCTCTTGACATTAACTTTTCGATTTCAAGCAATACTTTACATGAAGTATATTTAATTCAAAAAATGGTCAATCGGACCATGAAATATAATAGATTTAATGAGTAAAACAAAGCATGTATTCACTAAGAGCTCTCCGTAGCCATTTCATTTGTTACCGAGAATCGAATCCTGATTACATGACATTTGAAAAATGGCAAAAAGGTGGGAAAATTCGAACGGCAAGATGAGATGGGGAGTTGGTGTCCGAGTGGATTGACGTCACGACGCTTAATTGGTTGAAGCAGCGGCGCATTGAGCGGAAGGTCGGGGGTTCGAATCCCGCTCGTGACAATAACTTTTGCATTTCAACCAATACCTCACATATACATATAATGTTGTACTTACCTTGTTTCCATTACGTTGTTTATGATTATATACGATTTCATATTTTTTTTATAGTATCATACTATTTCCTTTTGTCGTATGAATGATGAATAACTTGCACAAGTTGAATAACTTGTAATTTGTTCCATTTGTTTTTTACCGATCATTTTTGTCTGTCCAACTTATAATATACTCTGAAGATGGCACAATGACGGAACACAACTGACTATCCAACCCAAATTAAATTACCGTGAGGGAACTCGCTGGATTGGTTTGAACATACACGGTAAATTTAAATTTCCAGAAAAAGGCAGGTTGTTATAAACGAAAACATAGAAATAATGAAAATGTGCATGCCTGTTGGAATAATGAATATGAATTTTGACCGTTATCGAACATTTCGTTCTGCCAATCTTCGCTGCGTTGTTCTGAACAAATTTCAGAAATTGACACTCAAAAATACGGCAGGTTCATATAAAAGAAAACATTAAACTCATGAAAGTATTTTGACATTTCTCTGAATGTTTGACGGGGTGTTGAACCAAAAATGTGATAGTTACCGATCATTTTTGTCTGCTTAGTACTGCAGTGTTAGGCTATCAAAACCGTATAAGCATTTCGCCATCTCCATAATGTCTGTGAGATTTTATGAAGTGAAGTTTATAATCGTGAGAGTTTTTTTTTATTATGCCGTTCCGTTTTCATGCTCGACAGACTATTTTTAAAATTGCTTCCAAGTACAGTGTTTTCTGTGGTGCAACTTATGTACGTGAATTGTTTGTTAAATTCTTTATTTACACGTGTTAAATGTATTATGTACAAACATGTCCAAGCTATCTATGTTCAATTATCGCCCTTTTTGGACGCCGTATATCTATTCTCATAAACCTCAAAGCAAACATCTATCATCTATCTATGTTCTACAATGTTCCTATCCCAAAATTTGGCTACATTCGTTACCTTCGTTTCCACTTAGATACTCAGTTAACTTAAATCAATACGCCGCGGAAACAAGACATACACATATGCTAAGGTCTACTCTACAAACTTACGGTACGTCAATGCGAGAAATCGACGAAAAATAAGCTTACAATCTGCGAAACGATACCACAACTTACTTCTACGAATGGTGTTTAACTGTGGGGAACCACTAAACCTTTCAATATCCAAGTTTCCGATCTTTTCAATATAAAGCCCTCTTATCTTTCGTAATTATGTCTCCACTACTGCCGCCCACATCGACCAAACTTTACCCAAAACGAAAAAATTACCACAGTTAAAATCCCATCTTTTTATAACAACTTTCAAATTGGAGCTCGAGTGCACCAGATTTCGCTTGATGGTGGCGTGGAGTCCTGAAAGGTTGCTTCTCGCCTTTGCGGTTTTGCGCTCTCGCCTTTTTCCCCGGAGACGACAAAATATATACATTTCTGGATTCAACGGCCTTTTGTCTGGACAGAGGAGATCTTTCTGGCACATCGGACTAAGCAACCGGCTTCGATTGAGTTCGATAGCTGTTTACCTTCGACTTTCATCGAGCTGCACTGGCAAGGTAATCACTTGTCCCAAGAACATTTTTATTTTCATTATTTTATTTCTGTCAATTGATTTTCTTTATAATTGCCAGATCTTACAAGGTCTAAAACAACTGTCCTGATTCCACCATTCAATTATAACTTCAACACCATTGTCCAAGATTCGTCCAACATCCCATCCCTACAATCTTTTAAAGCGTAACTGGCCACGCGACCTCTTTTTTAAGAAAATGTGATAAACACTAAAGTTAAATAAGAGAATTACATTGATTAGTAATATACTAATAATAGTAGTAAGTTTAATTAGTAACAAAACTATACAAAACAACTTGGTAGATAAAAAGAGTGTGCCGAATAACATTGATTATTTGCTCTCCTTAAAAAAAACTCTGTAAATATTTGTAAATAATCATGATTTCTTTAATTAATATGTAATGATGTATAATATTATTGGTGTAATTTAAATTACAGATAGCAATAAAATTTTTATAACATAAAAATATACGATTTTAATAACTACATTATTTATTCTTTTAAGAGATTAGTCATTGAGCTGGTCAAGTTGTGCTTCGGTTTGACGACTCACGAAAAATCAGCGTGGCCACGCGGGCCCAGAGATGATTAGTAATAATTTTCTTTTGTTCAGAATGGTCGCGTGTCGTGCAGCAATTGGGCTAATACACGTCTCAGTCATGAACCGAGAAACGTGAAATAGAAAAACGCCCCGAAAAGGAGCTATACACTTTTCATCCTTAAATTTGATAAAATTTATAAAATAAAGCGTAAAATTTGTATAATGGAATTCACGGTATTAAAAAAAAATTAATATTATATAATTTATAAAGATTTTTTGACCTATAAATTAAACACACGATTATTTTTTAATAATAGCCTTACATAAAAAGATTAATTAATTATTTTTAATGCTACAATAATTTCTTGTTCTCTGTTTTATTCTAGGGGTTTTCATCATAAGCGATCTATATTTCACTAACTTCATATTTAATAGAATAGAAAATCCCCTTGTCACGAAATAGTTACTCGACTTCAATTAAAAATTATTTGGATATATAATTAATTTTATAAAGTAAAAATGAGGTAAAAGTTACACAATTAAAGCAATTTGGGCATAATGTAAATACTGTTGGCACTTCAGTGACTAAGAAATATAAAATTATTAACAAGAGCAACATACTTGGAAAAATTAACTTTCACCCGAAGTTGTAACAAGAACGTAATAAAGAAATATATAAATTAAATAAAATGGAGGGGGTAAAAAAAGGAGAAAATAAATAATTCGTTCTTATAATACACCAATCTGAGTCCAAAGTATTAAATAACCCTAACAGATAAAGTAGAGGGGTTAGATCAGTTTTTACAGAAAAGTATTGGGTTGTCCGGAAAATAATGCAGGATTTTTGTATTAAACAAAAAAAAAGAAACTAGTTACTTTAAAGCAATGTTCTTTAATCAAAATAATTTCCCATACTCTCAATACATTTCTCCCAACGTGTTGGTAACTTATTAATTCCGTCTGAGTAGAATTCAGAATTTTTAGAATTGATAAAGTCAATAAATGCATTTTCCAGTTCCGTTTGATTTTTGAATATTATGTGTTGTAAGTAGTGGTCCAGGTGTCTAAAAAAATGGTAGTCAGTAGGCGAGAGGTCCGGAGAGTAGGGTGGGTGAGGCAAAGTTTCATAGCCAAGCTCCAATAATTTTTGTGACGTTACACGTGACACATGTGGTCGAGCGTTGTCATGCAACAAAATGGGCCCTTTCCGATTGACCAAAGAGGGCTTCATTACTGCCAATTTCTGATGCATGGTATTAATTTGGTTACAGTATGATTCAGCATTGATGGTTTCGCCAGGATTTAAGAAGCTGTAGTGTATTAAACCAAATGAAGCCCACCATACCGTAACCATTACCTTTTTTTGATGAGTTGGGGGCTTTGGAAAATGTATTGGAGCTTCTCCTTTGTCGAGCCACTGTCCAGAATCCACTTTTCGTCACATGTAACAATTCTGGCCAGAAATGGGTCATTTTTGTTTCGACAAAGAAGTGATGCACAAACATCAAAGCGCTGATTTTTTTGGCGATCGTTTAATGAGTGTGGAACCCAATTTTCGAGTTTTTTCACTTTTCCAATCGCCTTGAGGTGGTCAGCGACGGTCGTTTTACTGACTTTGAGTTGCTCTGCAAGTTCTCGAACAGTTGTTTTGGGGTTTTCTTCCACCACTGATCGCAGAACATCATCATTAAGAGAGGAAGGCCTTCCACGACCTTCTTCATCTTCAAGGCTGAAATCTCCCTCCCGAAATTTTTTAAACCACCTTTGCACAGTGCACTCATTAACACAACCCTCGCCCCAGACTTGGTTAATGTTTCTAGCCGTTTGGGCTCCGCTTCGGCCGAGTTTAAACTCGTAAAAGAAAATCGTACGAAATTCTCGCTTTGACATTATAAGGATGACTGAATTATTTCCAAGTAGCGGAATGCTACAGAGGTAAACAAACAATATCATTTCATTCATACAAATGAGTAATCCTGTAAACGTAAACAGAATATTTTATATAGATTTTTTTTAATGAAAACTTAAAATCCTGCATTATTTTCCGGACAACCCGATAGATAAAAATGTGACATGAAAAAGAAGAAGAGACAAAGCATAGATTAAATAATTTACGTTCGTTTTGTGTTGTGATTATGATTATTATCAATATCTTGAGAATAATCTGCCAGCTTGTCAACAGAATCCTTCAAACAATAACGTATTGAATTTAAACGTAATTATTCGGAAATCTGAGATGCGGTCTGGTGTGAAGTAGGTTTTAGAAAAATATTTTCTTTATCGTGCCAACGTTTCGATCTGTATTGAGATCATCTTCAGGTCTCAAAGTGTTTGTTTTCTGCGTAATTGTGCCATTCTTGCGTGTCGAGTTGAGAATGGCAAGAACGGCACATCGAAATTAAGAAAATATTTTGTTATGTTTGTTTTTTAATAATTTCGTTTTCTCTACCTTCGCCGTTTTGGTCAGAAAACGTTTCGGTTTTTCGCCATCTTCAGTGGTGAGTCTGTTTGATTTTGTATGATAAATGGTTGGCTTGGTTGTTAATAATCAATTTTCTTTCACTTGTATAACAAAAGTTTGTTGCATATATTAGAAAACAACGGTTGTCTTTTTACTAATTTGTTCTTCATCCGTTTTATCACGGAAAATTTTAAACAAGAGGCAATAAAATCAAATTGGAAAGTAAACCAATACAGGAGACAAAGATAATAAGTTGTTCTTTTTATAATCCAATTTGCGAAGGGTTCAGTAGGAAATCGTCCTTGGAATAATATCCACATTGTGTTCCTATAAGTCTTGAGAGTTGTTGGAGATTCTTTTTATGAATGGCTAAATATTTCCATTTTTATTTCTGCCTAAATTATGATTTGGGTTAAAATCTACCTAACTTAGCTACGTTTGATTTAGTTAATTGACATCGTATAAATCTTTAAAAATCATTGAATAATTTTTACGTAATATATAAAAATATACAAAATCGTAATATATAAAAACCTTTCTTCAACATATGTTGATTTGTCTTTCTTTTCAACGAAAAAGTAAAAGTCAAATAGAAATGTTAACTGGATTTGTGCGACACAGGTTGTTTCACGGAACGGGTTTGTATCCATTTCACCCAAAACAATAATATTGGACGTGGTTTGTCATTCATCATCCAAACTTCGATTTCACGGATTTTCTTTCAACTCGAAAAAATAAAAATGATAACAATGATTTGAAACGATTGGTTATTTTTCAAAAATACTAGGGGTTGTTCTGTGCGTATTTTCATAGGCATATCTGATATAAAATTTTTCCTCGTTTTATCTGCTCATTAAGAAAGCACGATATTTTTCGGGTTAACAGCGTATTAGCAAGATTGCCTTTATAATAATCATTTGTTAGTGGCAAGCTAATTTTTTTTGTTTAAATATGTATAAATCGTTTCATTTTTATTATATTTTACAGTACTTTTAACAATATAACTTTGCAAAAAAAATGATTATCATTTATATTACAATTGTTTGGGTTTATTTCGCTACAAGCAAAATTTCAGGTAAATATTATTACTAATATTTAATTGTTTTATGTAATATCATTTTATATAACCTTATATAGTATAGAAGAACCATTTTGTTCAAATATTTTCTTTTTCACTACTATTTTATTCTAGTGGATTGTGAATCTCTTTTTTCATTTGCATATGGTCAGAAACCCTAATTTTTTTAATAAGCATAATTGAACAATTTTTACAGCTAATTTTGGTAATTACGTCCAAATATGTTATTAATTGTAATGTTTTCTACTTTGCACGACAATATTTTTAATACTACATAAATGCATAAATAATAATAACAATGTTAAACACCGAGAAATATCGAGTACTCTGGAGGAGTGAATGTGACCAGATTTGTATGCTTATGTGTATGTTGTATGTTTTATATATATATATANTATATATATATATATCGACGTATTATACAGATAAACGCAGAGAGTCAGTAACTAGACCAAAATACGCGTGAAAAACCAGAAAAAAGGAAAAAAACACCATGCCCATAAACTTCTCACTTTATATATATAATTAAGTTAAAGAAGATCGGAACAAAGTCAACTGATACAATAGTTTTGCCAAGTTTTCCACGTATATTACGCCATCATCAGTGCAAGAGTTTACTACAAATTTATATTAAACGAAGTATTTAAAAAAATATAAATGATATTAATGTTAAATTAATATATACTTAACAATTATTTCATTTAAAAATAATAATGATATATGTTTAACGTCATATACAGGTAATGAAGGTTTTCTCAAAATTTATACAATATATATTTATAATTACTACATTACTCTTGAATCAGTAAATATTTACAGCGATAAAATTACCCGACTGACAGCTAGAATATTACGAATAATTAACAATTTATTCCAATTTAATATATTTTTTTTACAATTAATCACCACGATAGTTTTCTGACATCTGGGGGCTTTATTCTCATCTCTTATCTATTGGTATTATTTTTATCATATTTAAAATCTCGCAATTTGCCTGGGTTGGAGTAAATCTATTTTTAGATTACGGTTATTCGGCTTTAAATTTATATAAAATTTTACTTTTAGAAGCATTCTATCTCTGTATTGAAAATTCTGTATCTTATCTCTTTCTGTTTATGAAATCAGCATAGGGCTGGTCCCTAGTGCCTGTTTTATGTTAACAATATGGACAATACCACCCACCAATTTTAAACTCCGTAAAGTACATTTGATACGTTTGAAACTGGATCTTTTAATTGAAGGTTTAAAAACAATTTTCTTCTAATTGAGTTTTATATCTGAAAACAGTCTTAACATTAATGGAATGGTTAAAATTACTCTTCGATTTTTTACATATTCCCGGAATGTAAGTGAGGGTTTTAAATATAAATGGTGAGGTGGGACCAGAAATCTGACCTTTGTTATTTAAACCTAGCACTGTGGAATCACTGAATTTGTTAAAACCCTTGTTTGTTTTTTAATCAATGTGGCAGGGAAGTAATCAACTCTTAAAATAGAGAAACTCTTATTAACTGCGAGGAATGCGGGATCTCTTAGACCAAAACCCTATTAATGAAATTACTAGCACAGTTTCATTTCATCAAATGGGCACGTGCAGAATTATTAGAACCCTTAATATTAAAAAAAAAGAATATGAAATATATATAATATGAAAAATTAATTTGTGTTCATTTTTAAACCTAACTTTAAATAACAAACATAAATAACAATAAAAAATGAAATTATCAAGTCATGTAGAAAACTTCAATATTTCAAGATCAATGTTACGAATTTTTTTAGAATTGAAAATTTTTAAAAATATGTGAAAAAAATTCATACTAAAACATTCATCGAATCTTTCTGGAGGTTCCTTCAGAATCCAGTTATTTCAATATATCGTGTAACGGGTTAAAAAAGTTTAACATTTATTTAAACCAATTAATTAATCTTTATGTAAGGTATTGAGATAAAAAAGTCAGTGTCACGAGCAGGATTCGAACTGATTTGAAAAATGGCAAAGAGGAGGGAAAATTCGATTGAGTTGAAATGGGAAGTTCGTGTCCGAGTGGATCGAAGTCACGATAGCTCAATGGTAGAGCAGCGGCGTATTTAGCCGAAAGTCGTGGGTTCGAATCCCGCTCGTGACACTGACTTTTTTATCTCAACGAATACCTTACATAAAGATTAATTAATTGAAAGATGTTATTTGGTCAAGCGGACCACGAAATGTAATGAATTTAATTAAATATAATACGAAAATTTCAATAATGTTGATTTTTTAAATCTAACTTTAAAAAAACAACAATCAGTTATACGATAAGAGGAAAGTATCCAGTTCTGAAACTTCAGTATCCTCATAACAAATCTGGTTTCCATTTTTTTATACTCGAACGGTATTTGAAAATGTGTAAAAAAATAGAGCATTACGTTTGAAATAAAAATTGATCACCAGGTTGGCTGATTACAACAATGACTTATTAAACTTCTAATACCACCAGTCAGATTCTACATGAAAAATTCCATACTTATTTTTACATTAAAATAGGTAGCTTAAAAATAAAAGGTTAATTTTATTTTAAAAAATCGCATGGTTTACGTGTAAGAGGGTTTATGTTGCACACACTGGTAAAGACTTAAATAATTATTAATAAAGACGTAAATTTTCATCATCATACATTAAGATAATGTTAATATGTTCATATTGTGTACATATCTACGAGAGTGTTTTTAAATATTACATTATTTTCTGATAAGTTTATATCAATTGTGATTCGATTATTTTTATTCTGTTTTATTTTTAATTTATTGGTTAATTAGAAACTAAGTTAATTTTATACAGCAAATCCTGCTAACTAGTTTACAAAACTTGACTAACAGCAACGTTCCTATCTATGATTATTTAGAGACAGTGAGATGCGGTCTGGTGTGACGTAGGTTTCAGAAAAATATTTTCTTTATCGTGCCAACGTTTCCATCTTTATTGTGATCATTTTCAAGGCCTGGGATTTATAAACATTGTTTAAATTTTTCAAATACATGTGTTCAAAGTTAGATCTCTGAACACGACGCACAAGAAGGACACATCTACACAGACAACAAGCACTATGAATGAGTACAAATGCTTTGATTGAATTTAAAATTTCTAGCATTATATAATTCATTTTTTCCACATCCTACACGTATTTGTAAAATGTAAACAATGTTTATAATCCCACGCTCTGAAGATGATCACAATAAAGTTCGAAACGATGGTACGATAAAGAAAATATTTTTTCTAAAACCTACGTCACACCAGACTGCATCTCATGATGTCCAATTCGCTAGCGGTCTCTAAACACAACATATTCCTATTTGTGAGGTTCATATTTCATATTTGACTTAAATTAGATTTGTATTGTGTTTTTTAAAATATTTATTTTTCTCAACGCGAACAAGGTTTATGTAATTTTAACAAGAGTTTAAAAACTGTCATTTTTATTTTAAATTTTATCTTGAAATTTTTTATTTATTTCTATTTTTGTGATGGGAAAAGTAAAATATGCAAAATATATCTTCAAAGATCATATTTTGGTATTGTTTGTGCGTTTGGACTTAGTAAGAGAAAATATTTTTCATACTAAAATTTATTCAACCCGTTTTAACAGATTTTTTTTATTCAATACGAACGAATTGATATTTCCAAACGTTATTCGTTTAAAAAGTGGAAAACGCCAAATGGTATGATACATGTCGTGTGCAGGTTTATCAAAAGTTTCGTTACACCCTTCGTTTAAACGTTTTCACTTACACAGTTTTAGTCCAACGTATAGCTGAAGTTTTATAAACAATTGACTCAATTTTTGTTGGATAGATTGATAGGGCGCTTCAAAGTTGTATTAATCGGACAACCAATTTTTACCCAAGGATATTAAATCGAACGGTAGAGTTTAATTGTTTAATTGAGTTGGCGGGAAGAAAAGTAATTAGGATTATTTTTTCTTTTCGAAGCCTGGATTTTCAAACCGGTTTATTCCGTCGGCCTAATCGATCTCTCGGATCTATTGAAATGACACGCCGATGAGGTTTTCATTGAAAACCGAATTGTGAATAAAATAAGTTGAAAATGTGGGCAATTAATTTTGTAAGCGCATTAAGTTATGAGAGGGTTGGTTGGGAATGGGAGCTCGGGTGGGTCGGCTATCCCTTTCCTGGATGATAACTAACACATTCATCCCAGTTCTGAGCTGCTCTTCCCCAAAACAGAGATTAGGCTAGAATAAAAATCCTCGAAGAAGCACTCTTTCCTCTCTTCATATTTTATCATTCTTCGCTCTAGAGTTATGTTTCTCATAAATATTCCCAGCGATCGATGTTTTATAACTTCTTATCTTTATGACTTGTCCGGTGTTTTGACGATATCATATTCCCCTTTCCTATCCGTCTGATAGAGCGAAGTTGCAATTTTAATACGAACTCGGCGGTTGCTAAGGAAAAACAATATTAGCATACAAATTCCTTAATTCAGTTAATAAATAATACGAGACAAAATCGATCTTTTCCAACCTCCTGTAGCAACCTAGAAGCAACAATACTAAAACACTCATTTAAAAACCATCATTCTACTTGGGAACGAAAGGCTATTTGAGGAGCTATATTGTTCTAATATCACAAAAAATGTAAGAGGATTGGTCATGGCAAAAATAAATATATTTAAACCGTTTGAACAAAAACGAAATATATAGTAAATCTTTATAGGATTTGGCAAGCACAGTAAAGAACATATTACCTCATACACGACAAATAACGTTTTGTAAGTTTATTTGCAACATCAAAGATTGCAATATGTAAATAATTTCTTGGTCTGATTGATTCGTTTGTCAATTTTTTTTTTGGGGGGGGACTTATTTAATTATCAAGTCATTATATTTAGCGATCTATTGACCAAATTACTTCTTTCAATTAATTAATCTTTTTATGTAAGGTTTTGGTTGAAATGAAAAAGCTAGCGCCACGAGCGGGATTCGAACCCACGACCTTCGGCTAAATACGCCACTGCTCTACCACTTGAGCTATCGTGACTTCGATCCTCTCGGACACCAACTCTCCATCTCAACCTACAATTATTATTAGTTTGGCCGATGAGGACGAGCAGTTCTTCGTTTCCTTTCATTTCCATCTGCCTATTTTTAGTGTTTTAATTTACTAATGGTGTTACGGCGAATCGTCACCTTAACTTCGGTTATAAGTTTAGCTTACATGTAGATTTATTTAATAATAATATTATCCTATCCTGAGAGATTAAATCATAATTTAAACGTGAAAACGAAGGAAGAAGTTCTGAACGTAGTCTTTAATATGTAAAATAAATTAAAATGATAAATTAATAGATTTCATTTGTATACTACACTCCAAATGGGGAATAATATTGTGTTTATGCCCATATTTACAGAAGTATTCTTACACTTGACGAGAAATTCATTTTTAAAATAAAGACAGCACAGAATAATACACACAAAACATTCACGGAAGAAACCAGTAACAACAGTATAAATTTTCATGACATAATTGATATAAAAACTGTCCACAAACTTCAGTTCGACAGATACAGAAAACAATCAGGGCTGATTCGAATCTCCCAAAAAGCTACAAAATCGATGACAACTGTAAGGTAAAAACATCGATTACAACGAATAAACACCACAGCACACCATAACTATTTTAAAAGAGGCCCAATTAATAAACTATTAAACAGAAAGCAAATACAAAAACAAAACTATGCAATACTTATACGAATCATCCACATAGGCGAATACTAACTACCTAATATAGTTCCCTTTTTATTTTCGAATTGCAAACACACACGAAAATAAAAAGATTAAATGATAAACAAAAGATTGGATTACTGAAGATGGCAAAAAAGCGGGATCGAGTTTAAAAGTACAAAGTAGGGAATAGTAGGGCAAAATGATTAAAAAAGACTAAGCTAAATATTTTTTAAACCATCACAGAGTCGTTACTGGACCTGTCTATACTCGCATGTATTTATGCTTTTATACGTTGTTTAATATTTTCGACGCGTTTTTATTATTTATTGAGGTACCGATGGTCTTTATGTGTCCTAAGCTTAGCAGGAATTCTACTTTACTAATGATCAGGTCACTGTTTGTTAGGTTTTGTATATTTCGTTAGTTTTTCTTTTGAATTTGTATGCTCTGTGGAGAGTTGTGTCATTGCTTTGTTTCTTATAATGGCTACTATGTTTTATGTCTGTGGGTAAGAACTATATTATTGTGGCTTCTTCTCAGTCATTGATATTTTGTGCTAGTGAATTTTAGGTATGTTTTAGTCTTTTTTGCAGTAGTTTTGTTTCGTGAATGTTTTATCATGGTTTTGTTAGATTTATTAATTTGTTGGTTATTGACAGTTTTGGGTTAAATAGATTTGTTCATTTTTTTTTAGAGTTGTGCATTCTTGTTGTATTAGTGTTTTCTTTTGTGTTGGATGGTTTTGATAAAATCGGCTACGATTTCTGAAAAGCGTAAGTTGTCAGTGTTCATGTTTAGAAGTTCTTTGTTCAGTTTGTCTTTGTTGTGTACCCGTATGTGTAGACAGACCGGCAGACCAACACCCACTACCAACTTTATATCTTTTTCCCTAATAAAGATAATAATTTGGCTGTGAAACTAGAAAAAAACAGATTTTTAAACTTAAAACCCTGCACGCTATCTTTGAATTTTTTATCGTTTTTAAAAAATTATAATGGAATAATATATAATTTTCCATATTTTATAAATTAAATAAATGCTTTACTTGAAAATACTACTTTCATTATTTGAACTTAAGTAAAGAATAAAATTATTGACCATTCCTCTGAAGGTGACAAGGAGGAAAAAAGTCATACATACCAAAATAATCGTACATGGCCAAACTAAAATTTCAACAGTCGGTTGACAAATTAATAAAGATTTCAAAGTCTATTGTGACTACTTAATGTATGAACATATCCCTGTATTAGTTTTACAGCAGAATGTAATATTTTTGACTTTGAAGGGTTGAAATTTATTTTCTAGTGATTGTTCGTTTATTGAATTTTTGAAATATGGTTGGGCAAGACAAGCGAATCTGGCGTAAAAGTTAATATGTTAACTTTCACGTAATTATGTTAGAAGCAAATATTTTGATAGTAGCTGTATATACAATAAAACGTTTATTTAAGGTACGATACAACGATAAAATGACACAGCTAAGCCTAAAAAATGGCCATGCTTTATTATATTATTATTACATGATGAAAAAATCTTTGTTAAATTTTAGCAATAATGTACACAGTAAAGGTTACAAGGTGATAAGAGAGTATTATGTTGGTGAGTTTAAATTTTTATTTCGCATGGGAATCATTTTTAATAAAAAAGTATTTCCGCTGTGTGGAGAAGTGAGTTTGTCTTGAAATTGTATTGTATATAAGAAGTGAGAGATACGATATCTTCTCTGGGGGGTTCTCAGAGAACTTTTGTTGTTATCAGTTCATGATCTTTATTTCAAAAGTTGTATTTCATGTGATATTGGCCGTAAGTCCTATATTCGCGGGGCATGTATCCGTTTAATAGGTTTTTTCCAGAACAGCGTGTGTTCTATGATGATTGAGTAGTCATTTTAATCCATCAGAGAGATGACCTGCGAAAATTATATGTTATACACTATCAATGTTCATTCTGGAACTAAGAAATGACGTTTGTTCAGAGCTAAAAAAGTATATTTTTGTTTACATATTTTGTTAATGATTTATTTTTTCATTGAACCGGACTTTTGATGTATTTCCAGTCGGCTTGGATGAGGAAGTGTCGACTGTGACTAGACAACGACCCACTGAAAAAGCCTTGCGCCCACTGAAATGTTGACAGGAAGTTTGTTCAAAATAAACGTGTGGTGTTTAGTGACCGTTAGCCAATGATTATTTGGAGATCGTGAATGCATTTTGATCGAGTTATGTCTTTTTCTTCTTCTGTTTTTTTTTTTAACTTTTGGATTGCATAATTTACATCAGTAGTTAATTTAAGTGTTGGGAAATCTGTTTTGTTGTAAGGAATGGAATTTCTGGGACCAAGTGGTAGGAAGTTTTGGATTTTTGGAGGAATGTTAGTTTTTAGGTTTGGAAACTAATTGTTTGTGTTAACACGGGATTGTTTGTTGATTAAATTGTTAAGTTTTATGGTGCGGTTGTTTTTAATTTGGTCATAGTAGAAATTGTATGCATCTCTTTGATGTTTGTACAATATTTTAAAACTGTCTGTAATTATTATGTTGGCGGCACTGAGTTTTAATTGGTGTAATTTTTGTGTCTTAATTTTTTTAATGCTGGTGGTGAATTCTATGTTTAAAATGTTTATTTTGAAATGTATTGTGGCCTTCTGTATGTCGCTAATTCTGGTGTTTGATTGTGTTAGTGTGGCATTACCTAATTCAAAAAAAAAAAAAATCCAAAATGTGGGGTTGAGATGGGAAGTTGGTGTCCGAGTGGATCGAAGTCACGATAGCTTTAGTGGTAGAGCAGCGGCGTATTTAGCCGAAGGTCGTGGGTTCGAATCCCGCTTGGGACAATCACTATTTTATCTCAACCAAAACATTAACTAATTGAAAAGAACTTAATTGGTCAAGCGGACCACGAAACTTAATAAACGTTAAAAATAAATGTTGTGCGCTACCTTCTGTACAAATAATGTTAATGCGTAATGTTTATAAATCCAATTCAATATTATTATAGGTTAATACAAAATATTTAAAACTCGGTTCTAAATCTGGGTGATTTGCGGAGGGTTTTTAAAATGAGGTGTAAGCTACTTTGGCTAAATTACACCCCCGGGATGGAGAGGCCTTCTGCCCGGTCCTTTCAGGGTCTAAGGTCAGAGACGACGTGTTCCATTTCTTGGGAGAATACAAAATTTTAAAAGATATTCGTATGCTCTACCTAGGCCGCAGTCTAGAGATGAATTAATTACTGGGCTAACTCTGCAACGACCCCCACGTAAAATATTGTAGTCATGCATGGCAATACTTATGTTAAAGATCTGAATACTTAATGTTTATACAATACGATTTCAAATTTTTTTTATTATTTATTTTATTTTTTAGCTCCCCTTTCCTGTTCTTTCACTTTTTGTATTCTTTGGTTCTTTTGTCGCTTTATTTAGGTTTTCATTCACCCCGGCAGACGGAATTTTCCATTCCGTATTGTGCTTATTGTGTAGCTATTTTATTTTATATTACTATATTTATTTTATACTACTATATATTTTATACTACTATATTTATTTTATATTATAATAAATAAAGTACTATTGATTATTATTTTGAAAGTGCGATTATATTTTGTTACAAATAAAAATAGTTTTAAGTAATTTTTTGTAAAGTTGTGGAAATGATAGTTGTAGATATTTTTTCCGGCCGTCTGACTGCTAGTCATTGCCGGTTCTTCACCATTTTTAGTCCTTTATGCTAGACATAAACCACTGGCAAGAAGTTATTTGGATAAAATCGGAGATTTTTACTATGTTTAGGTACCTCATCAAATTATTTCTCTGTCTACACGAATGTCGTTATATGATTGCTAAGTAGGTAAATTTTATTGTGTTAGTATATATTCTATTAGTATATATTGTACAAATATGTTTTCTATCAGGTGCGTAGAAGCCATCCATGGTTTGGGACTTACCCAGGTGTCACCTATGTGGCGAAGAGCCACTTTTGTTTTCGTTTGGCATATTTTTTATCACCCTTGGCTTGGCTTTCAATTTAGTTTTCTTTAACATATTATTATTAAAAATATTTATTCGGAAATCGTGAGATGCGATCTGGTGTGATATAGTTTTAGAAAAACACTTTCTTTAATGTACCAACGTTTCGATCTTTAATAAGATCATCTTCAGGGCCTGGGATTCACAAACATTGTTTAAATTTAACAAATACATGTAGGACATCTATACTTTAAATAGATGGATCGATCATCTTAAAGTGCGTTAATATTTTATAATACTTTATCGCGCAACAAAATTAAATAATAATTATGAGGAAGACGTTTAAGCTAAAAGAAGAAACGTCGACTGGTGGATAACGCTTTCGAGAAAACAGGTGTTTCCGAGGTAGAAGTTTTGCAGGCGGTTGTATAAACAAACGTTTCAAGGAAAGGAAATTATACCAAGAGATGGAACAATTACCGTTTGTTGTTTCTTCCGTGCGCTTTAAATTCAACAAGTGGAGACAGGGTGTAGCAATAAAACAAATTTATTTAGCAATAAAACCAATTCGTTTCACCTATAATGACTTGTTCAATTGGCAAATGTTTTACCAGAACATAAGAAAATTTAACGAAAATCTTAAATTGTGACGAATATTCGGTTTTTATCTAGTACATAAATTTTCATTGAATTATTCAACTCATTAAAGATTCAAAACGGACTTCAATAACAGAAATTTCTTTTGTTTGTTTTCTGGTGTTAGGACCGAACATGTACTGAGCTTGTGCCTGGCGTGGAGAAGCAGATGAAATAATGCTCAAGTTCGTTAAATAATGTGCACGACTTATGACGGCCTGTCCCTCACAAAGTTTCAAGTTATTTTCACCCAACACTCATGTGCCAGTGGGTTTCAACTCCGTCAAACTTTCGCGACCGTGTGTGAAATTGTTTAATCATTGTTACAAAATGAAATAAAATTTTTAGCCATTTTATTTCGAAACATTCTTACTTTTGACAATTTTTACCGCTTTATAAGAACAGCAAAATGTTTCTAAGTACGTACAGAATACTATATTGTTCTACTATGCAAGTTTGTAGAACCTACAGCTGACTGGAGAAATGGAAGATTTAAACGGTCAGAAACTAAATCTTGAAATTTCCATATGTGATCTGCAGAGTGATGGACAAATAATTTGATGCTTACCAATCACATCTGTCTGCCCGCGGTATAGGATAAAACATACTGAAGATTGCACAATGCCTAAACACGTTTAACTGACCAACCCAAATCAAATTACTGAAAGAGAATACAGATACATCCGTATCAGTTTCGTTTTAAATTTGCTATTAGAGAAACATCTCGAAGATAATTAGTATCCTTCAAGCATAAAATTATATTACAAAAAATGATGATGTACCAGCAAAATTTTGCAAAAAATTGAGTTCTTTTTATAGTAATGCGAGGAATTTATGCCATTTATCATTAATTATTCCCATCGAACATCAATACTATCTGTTGTTTCAAGTATGTTATAATTTAATATTGAGATTTTATAGTACCAGACGACACATTCCCAGTGCATTCTATAATAAAAATGTCCCTTTCTAATAAGTTCTACCTCTGGTTGTTTTTTAGTATACACTTAATTTCAAATACTAGTATTTTGTTGTTTATATCAAACTATACGTATTTTTATTGAAATATTAATTACAATGATTATTCGGAAATCGTGAGTTGCGGTCTCGTGTGACGTAGGTTTCAGAAAACGGCCTTGGGCATTCTCAACACGACACACAAGAATGGCACAATTACGCAGAAATCAAACTCTTTGAGCCCTGAAGATGATCTCAATAAAGATCGAAACGTTGGCACGATAAAGAAAACTTTTTCTGAAACTTACGTCACACCAGACCGCATCTCACAATTTCCGAATAATCATCGACTAACTGTCATTAATCACGACATATTAATAACAATATAGTTGTTAAACGAAATCAGAAATACATGACTCTTAATTAAAGTATTTAATTACGATGGTTTAAACGAAAGTTCACCAAAACAACGAAAAATTATTTAGTTTTAGGTGTTAGATGTATCTACCATTTTTCTACTCACGAATACTCTGGATAACGTTATTGTCTTTATGTAAAGCAAATTCATTTGTTACTGCCATACTGTCTCATAAGGGTTAATCAGTTCGGTACTGCCACTCGGTATCAACTGACTGTCCCACAAGGCTTACCCTGAATGCACCCATGTGGAGAAGGGTTTCTGAGTATGGACAGTTTTTAGTCTGGGTTGTGTGTAGGGCGGGCGTAGAATCCCGGATTCTTTCCCTCGAGCTGGTGTGGTCGAGAGAGTGTTCGACTTGTTCGGCGCTTGAAAGATCATTGCAAGTTTTCTCATCCATCCGGACCGTACCCCGGCTGCGGCGATGGGTGTAACCTAAAAAGGTGAGAGTCGCGTTATCGCGCATTTCCTTTTCTCAATCCAGATCAATCCAGATTCCACGGCATATTTCCTTAAGACCTTTCCTAACCCTTGGATAAAGGGGGGTTTTCAGGCAAAACAGAATGGTGTAACCTAAAGAGCATGGTGAACCCTCGAAAGCTGTGTTTCTCGTGTGGGCTGAACGTCAGCAGGTGGACGGCGGATGCTCGATCAGTAGCATAGATGGTGGTGCAGAACCAACTGAACAACGGTGTAGCGCAAAGTTCCAAGTTCCAAGCCCTGAAGTACGCAACGTGGAAATGGAATCGTCGTAGTGGTGAGACCCCAGGTGGGTACTTAGAGTAGAGCCAGTTGTTCGGTAGTGCCTTCATTCACATTCCTTTACCGAAAGCAGCATTCCTCTAGGGAGTTGGTTAGAAATTCCACTATGGACAATAGCCGCGGCCGGAGCGGATCCGAACTTTCCGACGCTGTGGGGCCGAACACAGTGGGAGATAGAGTTACTTTCTTCTCTATCTAAATAGAATAGCCGGTTGATCACGTGATGCATTTCAGTACCGACTGAGCGGCATTACGATTGCTATCGACACGATTGGGTGCATAAATGTCGGCTTACCCCCGCGGAAGGGGCAAGCGGAAGAAGTCACTTTAGTCTGTGGATGGGTGGCTCCTCCACCAAACACTGAACCACTTATGATCGGAGCTGTGTCGTTCCTATCTTGAGATTCTAAACGTGTGATAAGGCCATGTGCCAGGTGCGCACGCTAAAGAGCTCATTGTCCTTCTGATGATATTGCGATCCCCAATGGGAAATAATAATGTCGCGCATGGCCGATGAAGCAAAGCGTTCTACACGTCTTCTCCATTCACGGGCAGGGTCAACTGATTGCCACAAGCCAAACAGGCGCTCATTAGCGAAGAGAACTACCCCCCCCCATGGTGCAAGTGCCTAAACGAGATTTGCTAATAGTCGCCTTTCTACTTGAAGCCTCTCCGATTGTAGAGAACGTAATGCGGGACGTTTAGAGAATAGCCTAATCTTAGGAAGCCTTTTGATGGTTTGACTGAGCTCACCCTTACATAACGGACCATTTGCGGTGACTACCTATCGAGAATGCCATTAAATGACGGTTCCTTACTGCAATAAAAGCAAAAAAAACAATCATCACTAGCCGTCGTACATCGCAGTCGACCAATATCTTCTTTTCGATCGAGTCAATGGCCTAAGCATCTGCCCGGACGAGATCTTCTCGACTTAAAACCACGATTTAAAAATAAATTAATAATTAATTTTTTTTCAAATTTTTTGTTTCATCAAAGAAAACAATTTAAAAAAACAGGTTTTTTAAATTTTATTTTCTAAATTTATATCAGATTCACTTATGACACCTTTACTTCCAGATCTGCCACCTAAACCAATAACTCCAAAACAAGTAACACAAGAAATACAACAGATTCCTACAAAAAAATCACTTGGTCGTGATTTCATAACAGCTAAAGTTCTTCAAGAACTTCCCAAAAAAGCCGTCGTCTTTCTGACTCCAGAACTACACACTTTCCCATACAATGGAAACTTTCTTACATTAAAATGTTCCGAAAGCCCCATAAAAATGTAAGCTCCTTATCATCCTTATCATCTTATCGTTTTATTTGTTTTACCCGTTCTCTCTAATTTATTCGAAAAAATTAATTTACAAAAGAATTATCTATATTCCTTTTTCAAACAACATCTTAGTTGACTATCAATTTGGTGTTCGAACCCATCATTCCACTGCTCATCAACATCACACAGTTAGAGATTTCGTTACTTCATGTCTCAAGAAGAAACTACGCCACTGGAGAAATTCTAAATGTTTCTCAGGGCTTCGACAAAAAAGTATGGCATGAGGGATTATTATACGAATTAAAATTATTTTTAGCCCAGGCCTGTTTTCTCATTATACAATCATACCTTAAAGAGAGATGTTTCGCAGTAAACCAGGGTACGGAGACTTATGGGATGGAAGAAGTGCTTGCAGGTGTGCCGCAAGGGTCAATACTCGCTCCGCTGTTGTACACAATTTTTACTTCTGATATGCCCACAAATGAGAATACACTCGCCTCATACGCCGGTGACACCGGCATATTAACAAATCCCTCTTCTATACAAGCTTCACTCATGTTACAAAACCATATATCAACAATTGAAAAATTGAGCAATCTTTGGAAAATAAAGTTTAATCCCTCAATGTCACAACATATCACCTTTATACTCCGTCTTGAGACTCGTCCTAGCATATACTTATATAATGAACCTGTTCCTCAATCCAACAAAGTTAACTATTTTGTATTTACATTTGATAGAAGACTGACTTGGTATCCATACTCACGATTAAAAAACAGGCACTGAACAAACGATTTAAAATGCTTTATTACCTAATCAACCGACAATCAAAATTACCATTTAAATCAAAATTTTCGACATACACATACCTACTCAAACCTATTTAGATGTACGAGTGCCAAGCATATGGATCGGCCAAATATTACAATATTGAAAGATTACAAAGTTTTCAATCCAAAATTTTAAGACGGTTTCTGCCCCTTTTTACGTAAACAATAGCAGACTTTAAGGGGGGCGTTGGTGGCCGCAACGGTTTAAGCGTTGATACGGCGCTCATCACTGTAAGGTAAAGGTCCCGGGTTCAAATCCAGCGGCCCTGCATTCGAACCTGATATACATACAAATGGGCTTTTTTTCAAAAACACAGGCACCCCGAGGGTTGGTATATCCTCTGCTCTTGCGAATCCTCTTAAAAAAAAAAATATATATATATTTCAGAGAGAT
Source organism: Cimex lectularius (assembly GCF_000648675.2). Lineage (NCBI taxonomy): Eukaryota > Metazoa > Arthropoda > Insecta > Hemiptera > Cimicidae > Cimex > Cimex lectularius. The sequence continues at coordinate 1,814,981 of NW_019392678.1, read as the reverse complement.
CTTCACATGCCAACAGTTTTAACAATCTTAAATGAATAATATCAATTTATTAATCCAGAGCAAATGCCAATGGGTAGCTTTCTCTATAACGCCCGTAATGCCACAAACATAAAATCTTTATTTTTAATCTAAAGAGTATAAAGTAAAAGTTACAAACACTCTATGCAGGTAAACAAGTTATTAATGTTGTATTTACGTTTGAAGTCATCTATTAATCATTGTACATAATTACAAGGGGTAGTGTACTAATAAACACAAGAATTTGGTGTTTTTGTCTTTGAGTGTATAATGATGATGTTAAAAGCCTATCAATAATTACATCGAAGCTAATTTACGTAGACACCCGTACATTGCGGGGGATAGGGTTCGCGTAATAGGAAATCGTGTTATACGGGACATACATTATCAGACCAATTTGAAAGTTCAGGCATGTCTATAAATTTTAACGGTTATCGAATATTGCTATTGAGATGGGATTCAGGTTGAAAATAATTTGTGATTGTGAATAAATATTAAATAGTGAAATGCATATTATTATTGAAAATTGGATAAAATTATTTTACTCTTATACTTTACGTATTAATTTTTTTTTATAAACACTACTTTTTAAATAGTCAGCTGCACTGCTCATGCATAAACAACAGAAATGTATACATTTGTTAGTCTACACAAAATATCAGAATCTAGAAGTATTCACGATCTTTGTGTTAACTCTGTTAGGTCCTGTTAGATCGAGAAAATTGATAACGTAGATGACGTAGAAAAATGACGTGAGGCCAACTTCTACAAACGATTACGATTCATGATGATAACGCATCACATCTTGTACATCATTTAGGTTCTGACAGTTCTCAAAGGGTTCCGTCTTGCAACAATGACAATATTTCTGTCCTCGCTTTGCGTCGAAGCGCTCTGATATCCGCTAACAGGCCTCCTGTTGGCATTTACAGCCTCTCGGGATTAGCCTAAATCCTAGATGACCAAGCTCTGAGAAACGCCAGCTGCCTCTGTGATCCACCTGCTGGTGACCTTGATAATATACACAATAACATTGCGAACTTCTGGTTTAAGATGATAGGGGTATTCACGATCTTTGTGTTAACCCTGTTAACTCTGTTAGATCGAGAAAAATGATGAAGTAGACTTATAAGAATCGGCTAGTTAAAATTGCTCGATCTAACAGGCCAGGGCCATTGTTAGATGTTACGTCGAAAATGTAGTTACTTTGCTATCCGTTAGAGCTTAGGTAACCAACATGGCAGCCATGAATTAACAGCTGTTTATTGTTTACACGTATTTTTATTCTTAAATACGCATTGATTAAATCTGACCAATACATTTTTTTTTGTTAATTTCTTACCTGTCTTTACACTCTCATTCATAATCCTATAAAGTTGTAGGCAGTAAGACGTTAGGATCCAGGTTAGGTGTGTCGCGTAAGTGAAGCGTTTCTTTGTTAGTATTTTCGAGTGCTTCGATAGCATTTTGAATGAAAGAGTTGATTAATTTTCCTCTTTTATTAACTCATGGCATCTTACAATTTAACACACAAGAAAATCAAAACAAACAACAACAAGCCTTCAAGGACTATTATAGCATTATTTTAGGTTCTACCAATCTCCACGCGCAGCATTGCGGAAAAAGTAACTTTTAACATGCTAAGAAAAGAAGGAGGCAATCTCGATCTTACTGGACATTTCTCTATTCGAGTTAAAAGGACTGTTTATCGTGCTGTACGAGTAGTAGTTACAAATTTTTGTCGCGTTTTACGTAAGCGCATTATGCGGTCCATGTATATACATTTAAAGTTAATTAAGTTATTTAACTTGTTCCATGTATGTACTTCCACACCTTTTATTATTTTTATCTGCATACGAATCTATATTTTACCACACTAATTACGTAATATAAAAAACGATAAAAATATAATTGGCATAGTTTAATTCTTGTTGCTAGCAATCACGTTGAGGTCATTTTTGTGTAATTTACATATAACAAGATATTTAAAATGATCAAATGATAAGGATACTCTAGCGCAATGTAAATTTGAAATTATGATAAACCCTTGTAATATTTTTGTGGTTTGGAGGGTGGCAAACGAATCAACTTGAACGTGAACCGCCTCCAAAAACATGCTGATTGAGACGTCAGTTTAAATATTAAAAATAATAATAGTAATGCTCTCGTTGAAAAGCGTTTTATACTTCCATCACTGATTTTACTGAAAAACCGCAAGGTCGTAATTCCGGAAAACATCCCAGGCTAACATATGGCTCCCTCCTACGTGTATAAATATTTAAGGTTCACCGGGCGTGGGAGCTTAGTAATGAAAATACAGGCGAGCCATAACTCAAATTTCTAAATGATTCATATCGTCCCGCAGTCATTGTTTATAAGCGTCAATCGTCGTGTAGACACTGAAGAATTTGCTTCATTATCTGGTGATTAGTTAAACAAGTTATAAAAAAATTGAAGTGTATTGCTTCGAAACAGTTGAATGCTACTTTATCGTATCACTAGAATTGTTTAGTGAACTAGATTAATTATTGGCAAATCATTTCTTCTTGTATTCTTATTGTCTCAAGTATATTCAGTTCAAATGTAAAATTGTTAATAACCATAAAAATGGAGGTTTTGTAGACAGAATGTCTAGGATCTAAAGCATTTGTCTTTGAAATGTGATCGATAGTTGCGTCTGTTGTTTTTTAACGTGTGTAAAGTGAGAGAGAGAGAGAGAGAGAGAGAGAGAGAGAGAGATAGAGATAGAGATAGAGATAGAGAGAGAGAGAGAGAGAGAGAGAGAGAGTGGGAGAGACAGATAGATAGACAGACAGAATGTAAGGTTAACGGTGAATAAAATAGCACGTATAAAAACACATATAAACAACAACGGAACAACAATAATAATAATTTGTCAAACAAATTTTACACCCAACGTAATGAAATATTTTATACCTGTGGTAACATAACGAATTTTATTTGGTTAATATAATCAAATTGGGAAACGTTTGTCGTTTTCATTCAAGGCGTTTTCATAAGAAGAGTTTTCATCAAAATTTTACTTTTTTACTTAGATTTTCTAATCTGATATACTCGGTAAATGCAAAAGTGACTTTCTCTAGGTGAAATCTTGAAAAGGAAAACTTAATAAGTATCGATATTAGACTGGTTTTAATATGTTAATTAATATTTATCCAAATCTAAAAGTAATGCATGAACTGCTTGCCGCTCTAAATTATATTAAAGCGTATTTCTAGAGCTAATTAGGAAGACGTGTGTTGATAAAATTAAATTACATTACCGGGGCTCAAAGTTCACAGGGCGATCTGATAAACTTTTCCAAGCGGGATCGAGTTCAGTCCTGCCCGTTTCTTCAGAATTTTCTCTTTAGAAAATTATTATTTATAATTCACTAGTTTTCCTGGTCTGCTTGACCAATTAATATCCTTCAATTAATGAAGTTTTTTAGGTGAGATAAAAAAGTTAGTGTCCAGAGCGGGATTCGAACCCATGATCTTGGTCTAGATAGCCGCTGCTCTACCACTTGAGCCATCGTGACCTCGATGCACCCGAACACTAACTTCCCATCTCAACCCCACCTTTTGAATCTTCCCTCCTTTTTGCCATTTTTAAAATGTCGTGCAATCTATTTGATTCTCGGCGACAAATGAATTGGCCACGGCTTATTTATACTCTAACTATTTATAACTGAAAATTTTAATACTGCCTTACTGGCAAAAAATGTACATAAATAAGAAAAAAGGAGAACTACTCATTAGTAGTCATTCCTTTATATTAGCTTTAATCACATGCACTGTGGTTTTATATTTACCTTTCATTCTGGTCTATCCTAGCGAGTCTATCCTAGCGAGTCTATCCTCGCTGATTTTTGTTGGTTAGTAGGGTAGGCAGACCAGAAAGATAAGTAAATATCCAAGAATAAGTTTATCATTCTACAGACCACAGGAGGAAATCTCACAACCTTCGAGGCCGACGAGATTACGTGGAGGATTACGTGGAAGGGTGCGCGATGAAAGGTTTCTGTCAAGAAGGTTTGTGTGACGGAATAATTGTGAAACTTCTTTTAGCGGGTTTCGCTATGCCAAAGAAATAATGGATATTAAGGTCATTGTGATTAGAAGATTGAGTACGTAAATAGGAGCAGTGACCGTAGTTCAGAGGATTTTGTGTTCTAGGGATTGAATTGGAAATTGGAACGTTTTACTGAACCACAAAGTTTGATGCCATATGGGTCTCAAAATCGTAACATAATTGAGCCGTTTGTTTTGAGTACGATTGGATCACTTGTCCAGTAATCTATTAACGAGTCTGAAACGTGTGTTAAGGTCTTGTTTTCTGAATTGCATGTGAGGTTTCCATGTAAGTCGTTTGTCAATGTTTAGCCCAAGGTAGCGGACTACATTAGCTCTTGAGAGAGTGATACTATTGTCTTAGAGGGGTGCAGTTTTTATTCTGAAGCGTCAAAGTGACGTGTTCACATTTTCGTTTGTTTATTGCCATCTTCCACCGCTCGAACTATTACTCGAGGGATGTGACAAGGGTTCGCAGGTTTTTAGATGAGAGGACAGGATTTATGAGAACAAATGATGGCGGTGGTGAGCATCTTGTCAGGGTGGGTAGAAAGTATGCGGTGGGCACTGAGGATCGGTACTAATATGAATCTTTGTGGTAGCCCTTCATCTGAGCAATAGCCGTTCAAAAATCTGTTTAGTAAAGTATTAACGATTTTCCTAGTTGATGTTTTTAATTAAAAACTAGTTCTATATTAAGTTTTTTCTAAAATGTTTCAAATAGAAAAAGTTTGGTCAATTCCAAACGTCTGGCCTACTATCCTTGCTGTTTCGGTCTGTCAGGTGAATTTTCTTATTTTCGAATACTTCAGGTCGGTCTGTTTGGACCTATTTTTTAAACAGTTATTTCTTTATTTTGCCAACACCTTTTAAACAATGCTTTGTTCTAAGCGTTTGAATAAGTTTTTAAAATATAAACCACATACAAAAAGTATTTATTTTTAGAATAAACTTTATTTTAATTACAAATTTTATGGGGACACCGAACAAATTGCTGTTCTAATATAGGACAATGAAAAAGGTAAACCTGAAGAACAGGATAGTGCTTCCTTTTACTATGCAATAAACAAAAAAACTGTTATACAATTAAAAATTTATTTCGTCTTCATGCTGAGAATTAGTTGTTTTCTCAACCTACTGGATTAATTATTTAGAAAGAGAAATGTACCTAAATGTTTTCCGTACATTCTTTTTGGACGTCTTCATTGGTCATTTTAGATGATTTTCCTTTTATTGGGTCAACCGAAACACGTCTGACGTACCGCAACGGTTTGGATAGGGAAACTAGAATGATTTGAAACGACTAAAGTATAGATAAATCACCCTACGAGGAAATTCTATAAAACCAATTTATAACAACAAAACGAGCCTTTAAGTGTATTATTCCCGAATTCTAAGTTTTCACGTCTTTAGAAATTATTTTGGGCAATAGTTTAATAAAACGAAGAAAAAGTTTAGCGATTTTTAGGAATGCGAGAAATTTTAATTATGTTTTTACTTAAATTCCTATAGGTACAAAGATAAAGGAAAAGCTTAAATTTCACTTTTTCTTTCTCCCTCTCTCTCACACTTTATCTCATTCACTCTCTCTCTCTCTCGCTCTCTCTCTCTCTCTCTCTCTCTTTCTCTCTCAGCCCGAAAGCTAAAAAAAAATTTTCGATATAAAAAAATCCCCATATTTTTTCAGTATCTGTATTCTTATTATCCTGGTAATTTTTGCACAATACTGTATACCGTTTCTTTGAATCGATTTTAAAATATTTTAAAGCATTTTCATAAAATCTAATGAACTTGATGACCTTCCATATGTGCTTTATACATACATTATATGTTGTTAGTTCCTCCTGGTTTTCTAAAAATTGCGAAACGTAGAAGAGCAGATTAATTGGCGTTTTTTTATAGGATAAATTTTAACATTCAAATTTGCAAAATTACATTTTTTTAAAAACTTTAAAAGTATAAAATTTTCTATCTGTAAACGATGTAATCCTCATCTGCAGATTAGGCATAATATAAAAAATTGTAAGCCATATATATTTAATAGTCATAATCGCTCGTAATAATTATTTTAATTAATTGTATAGTAGTCACGATAGTTCAAGTAGTTAGAGTAGCGGCTTATTGAGCCGACGATGGGTGGGTTCGAATCCAGCTCGTACACGAACTTTTTCATGTCACCCAAGACCTTCGATGATTAATTAAAATAATAAGTAGTTATGTAATCTACCCTCGTTGTGTAATGTTTACCTTGATGTAGGTCAGTAGTATGGTTTTTATCAAATTCATGTGGTCGATACCGTCTCTTTAATATTTACATTAGGAACTTTTTGTTTAAAACGTCTAAACGAAGGAAGATGTTGGTAGGTTGGGAATTAAAAATTGTTTAAAATGTTTACTTTAAACTATGAATAAGTGTCACTTAAGATTCCAATATTATAAGTTGGAAAACAATCTTAGAGAAATTAATTTTTATTAATTACAAAGTGAATCGTAAAATTGATTTGGTACATCGAAAGTGCTATTATATGTTTATTTTTGACATTCTGTCAAATATTTGGGTAAATTAGTTTTTGTAGGAAACAGTGAAAACATTCCTAGATTTAGTACATGGTTTTATTATTCGATTAAAAAAAACTGAAATAAACAAAATGTCCAACTGTTAATTGTACATTGCTTATTACATATACACCAAACTAGTTAAATTTAGCTCTCACAGGTTTTGTTCCTTTTAGATTTTTTAAGTTCAAACTGAAGTCCCAGGAAGTAAGTTCGCAGAACTTAGTCCTCTTCATTTATCTCACTGGCTGATGGTGTTCCTGTAGCTTGCTCGCATCGATATTCCTTGACAGGACGTCTTTCAAGACAAGGTTTAGTTTTTTGGCCACATTGCGCGAACTCAGGAAGATATCTGGCAAAAACGATATTTATTCCAACCCTGTTTCTTAATACTTTATGAAATTTGATGTCATAAATTTCGTTTAAGTATATATGATAATTGAGGAAAAATTTGTGGACTGACTAAAGAGTGTATTTTAAGCATAGATGTTATTTTATTTTGAACGTAGGCATTGAGGATGGTATGATTTCAATAGCAGGTAGAAAATGTCGCATTGTGCAATGTACACGAAAACAAAACAACAGCCGTTGATTTTACTTTTATGATAAAATAATTTCTCTTTAACAATATATGTCTTTTTACGGCTGCTTAACACAAATTCATGGGAACAATACGGCCCAAAGAAAACCCAGGGGTATGGTTCGATAGATAAAACGGTTTCAACATCAAAGGTCTGATTCCGACTGAATCTAACGCTCTGTAACCGGCAGAATAGAAAAGCAACGGTTACAACCGCCATCACCAAACAAACAGGTACAAACGGAGTCGTAGTGCGAACGATTACTGGTGATTCATATAGTAAAAGCTAAACGTCTGGACCTACGGAAAGCCAGAAAACCATACAACTGAGAAAATAAAGGCAACGAGAATATGTGAATAGGCATTTAAATTAGTTAGGTATGTCATATGAGATAATTAAACATGAATGACAATATCAATGCAATCATTGTGTTCTTTTTATCGATATGTTTCTCAAAATATTTTTTTAATATTGAACTAGTTACTTTACCTTATGATTTATAAGAAATCATTGTAATAAAAGGAATGTTTTATGGGACAAAGAATTTTTTCTGTTTTTATAATGATTATTTGTATTTTTTCTATTCTACTGTCTCAATTGTAAAACATATTATCTGTTGCTTAAAAAAAATATGAATATTATAGTAGTAATAGTAAATAATGTTAATGAATGTAAACAATGTAATTATGTAATTATTAACATGATCGCGAAAAAACGTTATTTGCTTGTCCTCTCGGATTAATAAGCAGGTGAGCCTATGAAGAAAATAGCTCGCCTAAAGGGAAAGCAAGTTAATATTTCGTGAAAATGGCGACGAAATTGGACAAGAAAGTAATGAAAAGGAAGATAAAAGAAAATACACCGTATGCAAAGTGTATTGTCTGTATGACAACAAGAGGATAAAACATGAAGGATGGGCCCTACTTTTATTTTTTATTTTTTCGGGAGGAAGTTTTATTTTATTCTCGTCCGTGAGCCTCAGTGCTAAATCAAATGTTAGAAGACCTCACGGCGATCAGGATAAGGATATTTTTTAATTTTGTCAAATTGACTGTTTCGGAGAGTTAGCTGAATGTAACGTTGATAAAATACACAATGTATAAGTCTAAATGTCTCACAAATGGACGACCACGTTCTTGGGTCATGGATTTGAACCAGACTTTTTGTGGTGATTCTACATTCCAAAACATCGGACAAGTATCCGCCACTTCTTGTGATAAAGCTCTGAGTTCATAATTTTTTTAAATGTTGAAACGTCTTTTGTATATTTTTTAATGTTTTATTTCGCCATTCTGCCAGCGTAAATCAACTATGCCAATATATCATTTTACAGAATTTTTTAACTAGATTGCAATAAAAATATAGTAAAAGCTATCGAAGGTACCAATAACCGAAAACTTCTAAACACTAAATATTTTGCAAGTAAATTAGGTCATCAAATTTTTCTCATGAAAATAACATGAATTTTCCTTTTGTCACCTCTAGTATCCCCTAAATATAAATTTTTGTTTGAATTTTATTAAACCGATTTTTTCGCCCCAAAAATTTTTCCGATTTTTGAGAAGTCGTTATCGCAATATCTGATTTAAAAGGCTATAAAACGGCCAAAAGGATTTAAACGTAGTACATACAATTTGAAAGAAGAAGAACGTCGCTTTTAAACGACATACGTATACATAAAACCATATAAAAGATTTCAATAATAAAATACACAAAATGGGAAAATTATTTAGCAGAAATTAACCTCGTTTTTTATTAATTGTCCTATTTTAATACTCGATAAGTTATAAAATGCACTTGAAAACAGGTTTATTTGCAAACAAAGGCAAAAAGCTATTATGACGTTTATTAGTACAGATCAATAATATTACATATATCCAACAGTGAAAAAATATTGAAGGGAAATTCTTCAGAAAACGGTCAAAACTTTGATTTGACCTCATTGTCGTGATTCCAGCGTTCAAAAGACAAATAAATCGGACCAACAGTTATGCATGACAGAGAAGTTGTACGGGTTTAGCCTAATATAAATCGTTATGTGAAATTCGTAAATATCTAATAATTATTGAACTACCACTTCTTTCCATTTAAAGTTACATAGTTTTCTATTTCTAAATCATTTAAAAAATTATAATTAAACTCCAACTTAAAATGTATGATATTTATATTAATTGACTTAAGTTTAAAAACATACAAAGTAGAGGATATTATATGTCCAACATTGTAAAAATATTGTAACATAGAATTGACATGATTGTCGTGATTTTAGCGTCACAAAACCTTTACATACCGTCTTTCTAACAAGAGAAGAAAACTCAGGCATCTGATTAATGAAGCTTTTTTCAAAATCTAATTTTAGTCGCAATTAAATGATCATAAATCTTATTTAGAGATTTAAAAAAAATATTTTTCATGTATTAATTTCATTGTTGGTTAAGATAAAAGCCAAAATATTCCATGACGTAGAATATTCTAATTTGGTCTAATTTAAAAAGAAATCAACAAAATACTGCTTTTTGCTTATTTTAATAAATATTCAGTAAGCAAAGGTCAGAAAATGGGGGTCAAAACTTGGATTTGATCTCATAGTCGCGATTCTAATTTGGTATAATTTAAGCAGATGAATCACCAAAATACTGCTTTTTTCCTGATTTTAATAAATATTCAGTAAGCAAGGTGGGTCATGGTGGTCAAAACTCGGATTTGTCCCCATCGTCGCGAGTCTAGCGTTGTAAAACCTTAAATGCCGACTTTTGCGGAAATCGGCGTAAATTAATTTTTTGGCTGATAATTTCGACGACCTTGCATGAATGGCATTCCTAGTGCAACATTTTCATGGTTCATAATTCGTTTAAAAAAATTATCAATTGTATTTTATTACTTTAACAAACATTAAAATCGGTCTTTTAGTTTTATTTAAAAAACGAGGTGAATTTATAACAAAAATATTTTCTTATTTCATTATTTTCTTATTCATATTCTTGTTATATTTTTTGAAATAGAAATCTTTTCTATATTTTTATAGAACATCATCGTTATGTATCTTTAAAAAGATACGTTTCTCTTTTCTCAAATGGTATGTTTGAATGTATTTTAGTGCCACTTGATGTTACAAATTTATTTTCAAATACTCGCCAATACCATCCCTAAAAAATATAAAAATATATAAAAATAAAATAAATAAATAAAATAAAAATATAAATAGATAAAATAAAAATATAAAATACCATCCTAACCATCCCTAAACAAATACTCCGTTAAAGCGTTTACTATTCAAAAACAGAAACGTTTGGAAAACTCTATTAACGAAATGTGTGGTGATTAGTGACCGTTAATCGGTAATTATTCAGAAATCGTGAGACCAGACCGCATCTCATGATTTCTGAATAATTATTCTATTAACGAATTTAAAAATGATGATAATGTAGACCTCTTAAACAAATACCTACTAAATATTGTAAATTTATAATAAATATGGTGTAATGAAAGGAGTACCAATGAATCTCCATTATCCCCATTCACGGATCACTTGGAAAAAATTCTTTTCAAATCATATAAAAAATTAAGTAAATCTATCCTTTTTTTATAAACGCTGTGCAGACGATATTTTAGGTTTATGGTCTTGAACCTGAGAGGTTCTAAAAAAATTTCATCCAATTAATTAATGTTTTACGCCCTTGTAAGAATTTTACGTTGAAAATAAATAAAGATGGTTGTTTTTAATTTACATTTTTAAATTTAAAACTGTTCATAATAAATAACTTAATTCGAACACCATGTATATAAAAAAATCCAGAACAACTAACACCATGATACCAGCAGATTCTTCTCGTCCATGGACCCTTAAAGCTGCTGGGTTCATTTGACATATGATTCCCATAATAAACTCCCATTAACAACCGCTAATTATAAAAAGTACTTACAAACAATTCGAATCTTGGCTAAAAAAATCGATTGTAAAAAATTTTTATAGAAAGGTTATTAGTAAAAAAATTAACATTAAAAAACAGTCACACTCAGCTGTCTCACCACAATGGAAACTTGTGGTTTTTTTTGTTTACAATATATAGGGGGAACTAACCTAAAAAGAAGGTGAAATTCTTAAATGCGACGGTTTTAGACCAGCTTTTAGAGGTGTTTAAATACAAGTAAGATTTTCTATCATTGTCCCTGAAAGTTGCACTTCGTTTTTTTTTCGTCCTGTCTGTCCTATTTAAAAATTTTAAAAAACTCACAAAAGTTGTTAACAGCATAAGACTATATTGCTTCAAATTAATTCCACAGAAAGGAGCAATTGTTTTATAAATAAAACATGCAAACATAATTCATTAAGATAACTAAACCCTCTGATAAGTAAGAAAATATGTGATTTTTGATTACAATAGAAAATAATCTAGTGAAATATGTTATTATAATAAAACTTATAGACATAATCTAACGCTTAGAGTACTGGATTAAATTGGATTTATATTTTATATGTTGTTTTTTTTTATTTTGGCATTATTGTATAGTGTTACGAAGCTGCTAACTTTGATTAAAAAAATAATCAAATTAAAAAATATGTGTTAATTTGCAGGAATAATCCACCGAGATGAAGTTTTAAGATAATCGTAAAAATAATTTATTAATAAGTAAATTGTTGGAGTTGTTTCTCGTTGTGTTATTACCTTTTCCATGATAAACGTAACTGAAATCGATAAAGACAGTAAAACATTATTTAGTAGTATAGAAGAGAGGGTTCTTCTAATAAACGTATATGCATGGGCGTAAAGGTCGCGAGCAGGTTGAGCTATTGATTAGCAAGGCTGGAAACGGGTTGGAGGTGAACGCAGAAGCTTTTATTGAAACAACCCATGCAGTTGTGGTGGCGATAGTAAACCGAGGGTTTAGGTTTTAGGGCAGAAGGGCCCGCGTTAGGGTCCCTAACTTCCTTAACCAACCCTTTATATTGCCATTGTTTACTGCCGAAATTCCATTCGGCATCTCGGGCCGGCCAGCCGTTGATGAGCTTGTGCTCACATGACGCTGGTGTCGTACCTTTTCTCTTCCTTCTTCCTTCTTTCCCTGAGCCATGAATCTAAATTGAATTGATATATATTCATGAAGGTAGTTCCAGAGAGTTATTCCTTATATATGCCTAGACCTCAAACATAAAATTGGTTTAGAAAGCGGTCATGAAAGATGCATTCTGTAAATTCTTCAGAGAACAAAGAGAATGTTATAATGAAAGGGGTTTACATAATGAAACAGTGACCTAGAAATCTGTCTCTATCTCCCTTTCTCTCACACAAACCCCCCTTCTTTTTTACCTTAATGACTTGTTAAATGATAATATTACTCCAGAATGGTGTGCATTAAACATTAAACTGGAATTTTTTCTATGTGTATCTCCTATTTTACTAGTTATTCACCACAACATCTAAACCTATTTTATTTGGAAATATACATGAGGAAAGATAAAAAAAACAGGAATTGATAATTTAATTTTATATTTAAAACATATCAAAAACCAACATGTTTGCAAACTTAAGGATTAAAAATTTACATTTTGTTTAAATTATAAATAAACTTCAATTGAGATTAAATGATCAGGTTTTCTTTTTGATACCCTTGAACGATTTAAATTTATTCACATAAAAATAAATACATGTGAATATTTTGGGTTTTAAAGTTTAGTAGATTGTCTTAGCAATATATAAATTAATTTATGATTATTTCATTACTACATACGTAAACCTAGTAAACATACACTACGTACAAAAATGATAAATTAATTTTCTTAAATCCGGCTGGGATCTCTCTCTCTCTCTCTCTCTCTCTCTCTCTCTCTCTCATTCCCTCTCTCTCTCTCTCTCTCTCTCTCTCTCATTCCCTCTCTCGCTCTTTCTCTTTAATTAAACTAGTGAACAATAATAAACTCTATATAAAAACATTCATATACTTTCAGTAAGTTCAACTTACTCTCATTTTATTCATTTAGTTTTCATTCATTATTGATGTTATAATAATTATTTGTTTCTAGTTTATGTCTGTTGCGACTATGAACCAATAATGTAATTGTAATTTACCCTTAGTGTAAGAAAGGTCCTAGAAACCTACCTTTTAAATTTTAATAAATAAATCGTTAATCAATCTCTCTTTCTCATTCTCTCTCACTCTCTCTCTCTCCCTCTCTTTCTCATTTTATTTCTATATGTTCTAAATGATCTCTGGGTAGATCTCAGGGTCACAGTTTTTTTAAACGTCGAGAAGGTTTATTGGGAAGAGATTGGTAGGAAACTGGAAACTTGTTTGTACGTGAGGATTAGATTGGGATTAAAAGTCTATCATGTAACTTCTTTTATAAAGGTAACATTTAAGTCGTTATGGATCGTGTGATTGGAAACATTGAAAGATTGACAATTAGAAGGTTGTACCCCATGCCTTTTCCTATGTTGGTTTGCACAATATATTGGAGTAATTTGTTGCCCAGGGAGAGTTTAAACCTGTTTTGTAGTATTCGTTATGTAATCGGTGTCTCTGGTTAATTTCTGTTCCTTTGAGTCCTGTTTGGGGATTCCAAGTCAGGAGTTTGTCTACATACAGAACGAAGTAACAGGTGATATTTTTGGAAGGAAAGGTGGGAAGTTATAATAGATTGGTTGGGGCGTCGGTGGCCACAAAGGTTTAGGCGTTGACACGGCGCTCATCACTGAAAGGTAAAGGTCCCGGGTTCGAATCCAGCGGCCCTGCATTGTTTTTTCAAACACACCCTGAGGGGTTATATGACCTCTGATGTTATGAACCCTCGCAAAAAAAAAAAGAAAAAAAAGATTAGTTACGATGGTTGGTGAAGGTTATGCTTTGGGAATATGTGGTATTGAGGTTGTTCATTTTTATTTGAAATATTGTTCAAGTATACAGGATGACTGACGATAACTGTCGAAAATTTTAGGAAGTGTTTCTACTCACCATATGCAACAAAAAACTTCTTATAAACCCCTGTTCAAATTTCAACGGTTAAGAAGTAACTTCAGGATTTTTTTTTAATTTTTCGACATAGGTCCAATAAATTGCTTATAAACTTCATAATTACTGACTGTAGAAAAATCTGGTTTGTGCCACCTGAAAGAACGTTAAATTTTCTGTAAGAAACCTATTTACATCACAATTTACATTTGCATCATTTCCAAAGTATCCCAACTTCTCCATTTTAAAACACCAAGGTCTATACATAACGCACGTTCGGGATCACGATTAACATAATGCAAAATTTCCTTATCTCGCAGCTGAAAGCTAATTAAATGGAGGACTTTTGAGGAAATTTACAAAGCTCTAGGAGTGTGTAGTTATTAACAGTTACCAATTCAACATTTTTAAAAAATTCCAAGTTTCAACATTTTTGTTTTTTCTGAATTGTTCGAGCAGGATTTTTTCATCAATTCCTTTCATCAATATAAATAGGTTCTTACAGAAAATTTAACGTTCTTTCAAATGGCAGAAACCCGATTTTTCTACAGACAGTAATTGTGAAGTTTAGAAGAAATTTAGTGGACCTAAGTCGAAAAATTAAAAAATCCCCAAAACCTGAAATTACTTTTTTACCGTTGAGATTTCTACAGGAGTTTATAGGAAGTTTTTTGTTGCATATGGAGAGTAAAAACATCTCCTGAAATTTTCTTCACTTATCGCCAATCACCCTGTATACTTTATTATGGAAGGTTTGGTGTGCTATAACAGGTCAACTTTGGTGAAATTCACCAGCGTATTTTGGTGTCAAGTGGTGTTGAAAACGGATGTGACATCAGCAGTATATACTGCGTTCAATAACGAATGAACAATCATCCGCCTTGTAGAAATGATATTGAATGGATCCGTACATGAATGTATCTATCTAGGCAGGAGTGTACCTATTGTGGTTATTATTGGTTATGGCTCTTACGTCCTTGAGTTTTCAAAGCAAACTAAGAGGGGAAAGCCAATGCGTCTTAAGGGAGGAAGTGATGACATCTACAACACGGATGAAACCAGAGACCACAACAGTAAGCTCAGAAAGGTTTTATTGACTTGTAAATTACAAGTTGTTTTCAATATCTCATTTCGATCGACTTTGACGGTTTATTTATTGCATTTTTAGTCTAGTATGAAGATTCAAAGTCTGTTGTTTATTCATAAAAAATTCAAGATAACTCCGAAGGGCAGTAGGTAATGGGGTTCCATTTATGAGCATTGGATGGCAGATATTTAAGCAAGGGGAAATTTATTATTAAGATTTTATTTTGGTTTAATTTCATTTTCTATTTCGTCAACTATTCTTCCAATTAATTCTGATGTTTTTGTATGTGCTGAAATGGTAACATGTCTATAAATATCATTCATGTAAATTGAAAAAAGAAATGGGCCAAGAATGCATCCTTAAGTAATATATTTCCAATACACACATTAGGTGAAAATTCATTTCCCAACAGATGCGGCAGAATCAATCTACCAGATAAGACTACAGTATGAGATTAAAGAGAAGATGTTCTTTAAGTTCCAAAGCATACTAGTGTTGCAGACTCGATGGAAGGCATCTTAAAAACAAGAAAGGACCCCAGAAAAGCTGCTTCAATTAGGGGAAAGGAGATATTGTCAGCATCAAGATGCACCTGATGAATAAAATAAGCAGAATCAAGGCTGATGAACAAGGATAATATTGGGATTTTTTATTGTAAGCAATAATCTTTGAATAATTTTTTTTATAATTTTGGCATTTATAAGCACTTACAGAAAAAGTATGCATCCATTTTTTAAAATTATATTGTGTTTTTCTAATAATTTTCCTGCCACACGACTTTTATAAACTTGTCCCTATAAAATAAATATTTTGTCGAAACATCAAACTAGGTCCTCTTTTACCCTCCCATAAAAACATTAAAGAAATTTCAACGTTTCATGTTATAAAAGTCATAGAGTCGGTAATATCAATTCGCTCATTACGTAGTTTTCATTCACAATGAGATAATGTTACAAAAGGAAAATGGCCTAAAAATAAAGCCCTGAGGGGGTTTCTCCATATTTTTTCAAATTTAAGATGAATTTAAGACGAGCGGACACATTTAGACACAAAAAATACTAACATTCTATTGAAAAGAGCAGCCAGGAAAATAGAACATTGATCATTTTTATAAACGAGTCGTCAGGTCCTTTTTTAATTTCGGTAAAAGCATGAGAAAAAAATCTGTAGCCGAGTTTCCCGTTCTTGTTACGGTTTTAATATTGTGTTTTCCCGAAATTAAACAAGGCAGAAAATTACAACAACAACAAGGATTTAAAAACGACCGATTTTGATTTCTAATTTTTCGCGGTATGTCCTTTACCCTTTTGATAATCATTACCTCGGTTGATTTATAATGTGGTAATTGCCTTCATTAACGAGCATCATTCTTTGCAAATGCTTCAATTCTCACTTTGATGGATCAGCGAAACATTCATTAATTGCCTTCCGGCGCTGATTTGATACAGATTGGTTTTGCCCTTTTAGAATTATTTCAGTGTAAACCGATTAAATTGGTAGAATTTGGTTAATATGTTAATTACAAATTAAATACTTTAAAAAAATAATATACAAATCTTTGTATCTAATTAGTAAGTTTGGAAATGCGAATATTTTGCTTGATTTCAAATCTGAAATATATAAAACCTTTTTGTAAACTACATTATCTTATTATTTTTTATTAAAAGTTAACATTGTGCTGGTTTATAAGTCTACTGTAAAAAAATCAGAATGAAAATTTGTTTATCAGATGCCATAGTTATGAACACGTTACAAGAATCTGACGATTGTCGCAATTTACTGACGAGTGGCCGTCATGGCATGACTCACGAGATCATCATCATCATCGTCGTCGTCGTAAAAAAACGAACGAAAATGATTTCCGACATAGTAACACTAAATATCGCGTTGTGCTTGGAGAGATATTACGACCCTGGGCGCAAGGGAAATAGCAGACCGCCGGAAAAGGTTCGCCCACTGTAAATTTAAAACTTTAACTTTTATTAATCCGTAATTTGATTGAAATGAAAGGATATTGCCTAGGTTCAGTATTTTTTGAATAAATTCCCGAAGGGTGTAATCAGAAATGAGAACTTAATAATTTAGTGAACGAAACCTTATTATACTTTTTTTCTGGAAGTTTTTTAAAACAGTATTGCTTCATTTCCTAAAATCTCCAAAAAACAAATTACTGTTAAAAAATTACTATTGCACAGAAACTAATTATTTCAAAATTGGTGAGCTTTAAAAATAGAATTATTGCTTTTATTATACATATCAACTTTTTTTCACTTCTACTTTATCCTTATATGATTGATTTATTATGCAAGATTAATTTGTATATATACATTCGAACAATCAACATACTGGACACATAAGAAGACTGTCACAAAAATGAGTTGTGTGTTTTAATCTCGCATTGCGTATTCCTATTTCTATTTAGGGTGAGAAAATCTTCTACGATTACACTGTGAACTGATAATATTGTACTCAGTGAAGTTCTAGTTATATTGCTAGTTGAAAACTATAATTATTTTTTAAATTCACTATTTTTCGTGGTCCGCTTGACGAATTAATATCATTCAATTGATTAAGGTTTTATGTTGAGATAAAAAGTCAGTGTCACGAGCGGGATTCGAACCCACGACCTTCGGCTTGATACGCCGCGACTCTACCACTTGAGCTATCGTGACTTCATCTCCTCGGGCACTAACTTCTCATCTCAACAGCACCTTTTGAATTTTCCTTCCTTTTTGTCATTTTTCAAATGTCGTGTAATCTATTTGATTCTCGGCGACAAGCGAAATGGCCACGGAGAGATTTTGTGAAGTATACTTCATTTTAATTCATTAAATTCACTATTTTTCGTGGTCCGCTTGACCAATTAATATCATTCAATTAATTAAGGTTTTAAGTTGAGATAAAAAAGTCATTGTCATGAGATGGGAAGTTAGTGCCCGAAGGGATCGAAGTCACGATAGCTCAAGTGGTAGAGTAGCGGCATATCAAGCCGAAGGTCGTGTGTTCGAATCTCACTCGTGACCCTGACTTTTTTATCTCAAAACGTTAATTAATTTAATTATTTTTAAGTTAAATTTTTAAACCAATGAAAAACTGGTTAAAATTTTGACCATTTTAAAATTCTACAAATACTTTTTAAGACATAACTTAATTACATCTTTCACATCTGGAAATACTGCGTTGAACGTAACGAGTCCTTACTACGCTAAACGAAGTTTTCTCCGAGTCGTCTACTTATAGAAGTTGTGTAAAAACCTGCATAATTACCGGACTACCTCATAATATTAATTATTCCGGAGGAAAAAGTAAGTTAAATGAGTTACGCTTATTAAAATTCCTTTTTTTTGGGGGGGGGATTGCTGGTTAATTAGTTTTTGCACGATTAAGGGACGTGATTGGTAAAATTCCACAATGCAATGCATCTTGTATGCTTTTTCTTTTAATTTGGAAATAAATAATTTTCCAAGTAAGTTAAAAATCTAGCAGTTTTCATTTGTAAATAAACAACCGGTTTTTATGACACGCAAGTGATAAAGATATGGTTTTTTTCTCCGGGCACATTAACAACCAGGTTAACTTCAAGGTATTCCAAATTCTATTATCTTTGTATTTCATTGTTATCATTCTCGTGATGATTGATAGTTTCTTCGTGTTCCCTCTTTTGATTTTACCTTGGTTTTACACCAATTTCCGTTTTAATATATCACTATTGAAGGAATATCACCAATGGTAGAAGATTCACCGCACTCAATTAACTATTCATGCAATCGGGTCGAGTTAGGGTCCATTTGCATCCAAATAACCGTAGTGTCGTACTGTTTGTCGTCACACCAATCAAACTTCATATCCTCCTGCATAAACTTTATGACCTCAAAATGACTAGGAGTAGAATCTTTCGTTAATAAGCGAGGGTGTTATAATAAAATATTAAAAATTATGTATTACGGCGATTTTACACGGTCCAATGACTCCTTCGAAACAATTTAACCGTAATTTTAGGAAACACATTTATATACTAAGTAAGTTATAAATTAAAACTAACCCATAGCCTTCAAGAAGGAAGAATCATAAGATTAACTGTTGAGGTCGAAATATAAGAAAACATCGGTATTTTTAGTTCTTCGTATTTTTTGTAAAGCTAAATAGAAAACAAAATCTCTAGAAATCTTCTGTTTCACAGAAAATTAAACTAAAGCGAATAGTGTATTGATACAATCTGCAAAGGACGGTGACTAACTTAAAAATAAAGTGAATTGGAATATAATCGAACATACAAACGTAATTACTAATGTACGTATGGACAAAATAGCCGGTTTACGGTTTGATGAATTTTGTGCTAAAATTCTTAGAATTTAGGTGTGAGCATTAATTTAATTGTGAAGCAGCGTGTTTCGTATGAAAGTAAATTTGCAAGTTATGTAGTTGCGAAGGTTTTGGCAGTTTCCAGTTGTTGGAAGTTTTCCTGTTTTAGCGGAAACTGGGAAGCCAAATGGATTTGTGTAGTTATCGGATTTTCCTTAGGGGACGCTAATTAGATGCTCCTGGCGAAAGAACCAGACTTTCCGCCTTGTGATTAATTACTTCAAGTTTTCCGATGGTACATATATTCCGAAAGAGCCCGGTACAACACAAGTTTGACAGTCCCCGCCGGAGGAGAGGCATCCGTTTAATTGAGCCTTCTCGGAATAGAGCCTAGATTGAAAACAAGGTCGATTAAAGATAAGCCAAAAGGGGAAGAAGGACAAATAAGAAAATTTATTGACCCTTTAGAGTTGTTTGGGGTGATCAGGCCGGCGATCCCCTTCTCAAAAACAAGCCGGGATTCTCCGAGGGAGAGAGACAGAGAAACACTGAAAAGGGAGATATTCTAATAGATTCAGAGCGGATGAAATATTAGTTTGTACGACAGCAGTTCTGGAACTAGGGATGACTTGAGTTTCGTGTTCCAAGCCGGCTTTGGAGGAGTGGGCGATCGTGGAGTCAGCACGAGGTTGAGCCGGAAAAAAAAAACGAGGCCTTTTTATGTAACTGCAATAGCCTAGAAATATCTATATACCCAGGTTTTCTATATCCACATTTTTTACTCTCACACATGTACAGGATTTATATATATATATATTGAGATTTTTTAAGACAAAACATTTTAAAATAATAAACGAAATAAATTAAAGCCTTCTCGCTATTTCATGTAAAATGTACGTAAATATAAATTTTAAAAATGTCGTCATTCAGACCAGGATTATGTTTCATAAACCTATTTATTTACAGGATGGATGATATATTTATAAAAGCCTTAACTGTTGCTGCTACCGACGCCATTCTTTGATTATTAAACCATACAGTCCTAGAATATTTCCGTTTCATATGCTTACAAAGCATAAATTTATTCATTCATGAGACATGATTTAGGAAACAACCAATATCCAATTAAGCTTTACTAGCATGGGCCGTAGGACTACGTACAATGGACGTAGGATTATCGATTTTAACGAAAGATTTTTTATATATGATACTTGGAGAAAAACGTTAAAATGGTGGCTAGGAGCTACAAAAACCATTTTACGTAATTAACCATTTTTTAAATCTTATTTGCTGATTATGTTGGGGATATATATGAAGGTTATTATATACAGGGTGAGTCATTTTTTGACGCACCATTGGAAAATNATTTAAACGCACCCACGTTGATTTTCCAATGGTGCGTCAAAAAATGACTCACTCTGTATACAAGGTGTCCTGTGATGTCAATATTTGAGGATTTTATACATCAAATGAAATTCGACTAACAGAAAATCTTATTGTATGAAGTCTGATTCCCAATTGCATTCAAGATAACTTTATAACTTGCAACCCAATTGCATACACTCTGACGTACTGAACAAAATGTTAATTCTAATATACATACCATTACAACAATGAAAAAAACATTAAAACCTGAACAGACGTTTTTTTAATTATTTTATGGTTTTTGTTTAGTTTTAAACCATAACAACTGAAGAGCGGGACGGCGCACCAGCCCAGTGTGCTTTTGGTTGTCCCAGTCTGTAGAACAGATGGATTAAGACAAAAAATAAATTTTAATAACAACCTATTCCAAAGAAATAATGTCTGATTGCTAAATGTTTGGTTTTTCGGTCAGTTAAAAAAATGGTTATTAATATTTCAAATTTTTTTGCTAAAAATACATAGTGAAAGTAATACAAAATCAAAACAAAAGTTTTTAACAATTCAATTGCATTCTTAGAAATGTGGACTGGATGGATTTTGAACATTTAATTTAAATTTTTAAAGGTTTTTTTTCGTATGTTCAAATATGTAACAAAGAGTCTATTTTGTATTACTTTTATTATTTTTGAATAAAATTTCAACATCTTTATGAATATATTTTGAACCATTTAACCAAAATTAACCGGTTAACCGAAAGATCATATTATTAACAATAAAACCATTATTTTACAATTTTTATTTGGAGTCGTGATTACACTGGTCATTTGAAAAATTACGTTCATACGTTTAAAGGTTAAGACAGTAAACTGTAGACTAGAACTTTGGAAATTAACAAAAGTTTTCTTCTAACTGATTTTATACTTGGTTTGCTTAAAATTACATTGAATTTTATAGGATTTTTTATGCACTTTCCATCTATATAATTAAATTGGCAGTAAGATAATTAAATACAGGGGTTTTATGGGAACAGTCGAAGAAGGTTTTATATTTATTTTGTTCGTATCTACGATAAAAAGAAAATTAAAATAATTTTTTAGGAAGAAATAAAATCGATATTCGTTTTCTGTACCGCACAACATCCCGAAATACAAATTATCACTATAATCAAGGAATATTTTTGTTGCCGAGAGAAAAAATAATACTCCGGCTAAATCCATACAAAAAAGTAATGTAATGCTATATTTGCGAAATTGAAAAAAATGTGTAAGATTCAAAAAAATGAAATTCCATTAATGGACAACTACTTGCTATTTTAACGCGAGTAAAACCGTTCTTTTTATGGATTACTGATTTAAATTGGATGACCGATTATTTTTTGGGAATATTTAACTAATTTTCTTAAATGTTATTATTATTTTTAGAAAAATTATAAATAAATATATATAAATATATATATCACTGTTTTTATTTATAATTTTTCTAAAAATACTAATAACATGTAAGAAAATTAGTTAAATATTCCCAAAAAATAATTCTCCCTTTAATATTGGATGGATTAAAAAAAAACTTTTGAGCAAACAGCTTGTTTTACTAAATACTAACCTACGCAATTGGGTAGTGCCCAGCAGGAAGCAATATTTACATACTCAGTTAGATTAAAAATATTGACACAGTGATCACATTTGAAAAAATGGCATTTTTCACTTTTTTTAGTATCTTGTATCTAAAACATTCTTTTTTCATGTATAAAGTTTTAGGTTTATTGAACCTCTAAACCTTATAATACAGAAGAAAACATTTGTTTTAACGCGTAAGAAGACACGAGAAGAACTGTTTCAATGTTCCAAAGATATATATGCAATAGTAGTAGCGTACAGGAAAATACTGGTTGAATAAATAGATCAACTTATTTGAGAATATTCTTTCAATATGCGAATCAGTAAAAAGGACTGGTACATCTTTATGAACTATTCCAGAACTAATAACATGCTATTTTGGCGACGTATTAAAAAAAATCCATATAAATAAATTCCTTTTTATATAAAATAACAATTACAACATAGTTCGAATATACACTGAAAATTGGTGAGTTATGTGTGTCATATTTAACACACGTCATGTTACTTTTTATTTGCTGATTCCTGGCTTATAAGAAATCTAAAAGCACAAATACGAATTGGGTGTCGACAAAGAAGGGTGGCACTTTAGAATACTTTTTATATAATATTACCAATTAAAATTTCATGGGCCGTGAAAAGATTCGAACCCCGATCTGTTCCAATGTATTATTCTTCGTTTTAATAATTATAGTTTGTTTTTGGAATTGTAAAACTTATATTTTGTTTGTTATTTAGTTGACTTAATATATGTGAGACTTTTACGTTTTAGTGGTTAATTGACCAAGTTACTTCTTTCAATTAATTATTCTTTGTATGGCCCGTGGCCACTTCATAAGTTGTTGAGAATCCAATCCAGATTACACGACTTTTGAAAATGGCAAAAAGAGGGAAAATTCAAACGGTTGTAGGATGAGATGAAGAGTTGACCGAGAGGATCGAAATCACGATAGCTCAAGTGGTAGAGCAGCGGCGTATTTAGCCGAAGGTCGTGGGTTCGAATCCCGCTCGTGACGCTAACTTTTTCATTTCAACCAATACCTTACATAAAGATTAATTAATTAAAATATGTGAGAGTATTAAACGAATGAGTGTTTTGATAACTATTCGCAACTAAACATTAAACTTCTTTGCTAGCAATGAACAAAAAATATATCGTCAATGAAGCGAAAATAATCTGTTCTTATTTAAACATGTCAAATAAACTTTTTAGAAAACAAAACTAATCAATCTACGATCCATCGTAATCACAACTCTTGTTTTACTATTAAAATCGTTTAAATAATTTATATGAAATTCCAGATTTTTTCCAACCTTAAGAGAAAATCACCACTATTAAATCCTGATACAGTTCGGTTCTTTGTCTATGAATTTTAAATTTGATTTGGTTATTGATCATCACATACACACTATAAATATTCACCAATTAATGCCATATAATTAATGTTTTATGAGGGAAATGTTACGTTAATCATTGTTTTGTTGATACTGTACATTGTTGATACATTTGTTGTACGAACGGCTAGTTCCATTTCGAAATTGTTTCAGTTATTTCATTTTTCTTACCAATTTATATATTTTTTAAATGCTTTTATATTTCATACTGTTAAAAGTTTATTACACTTTATTTCATTTGCTGGTTCACCTAAACCTTNTTTTTTTAGCAAAGTAGTAGAGTAGTACTGATAGCTGAGTGAGCAGAAACTTATTGCTAGCTTTCACGTTCAATTGTCCCTATTTTTTGTTGTCGTGCCTAATAAGTCTTTAAATATAACATTTACTACCCACAAGAAATATTATTATTACGCAGTATAACATAATGTCACCATTATAACAGAGATGACCCCCATGATGGAAAACGTTCCTCGTTTCAAGGACTACTTCAAGGAAGATGGATGGCCATCACACAATTCACGGCTAGTGTTATCTTTCAGGTAAATGGACGTCCTGTCCGACGAACAGCCCGTTACACGGACGTTAACCTTGTGCGTTATTTTGTACAGAGGTTATTTGGATAAAAGTGGGTTATCAATTTCATGAGAATTTTTGGATACAAGTGTTATTAATATTGGTTGCATTTAAGTTTTTTTAAACAAAACCCTATGGGAAAAGTTACAATTTTGAATTAAACAGAAAAAATCGTACGTTGTAGCATCCAGAAGAATCGATCCGAAAATTTTATAACCTACAAAGCACATAAATGTTATTAGATTCTAGATAAACGTTCATAATCCCTCTAGAGGGGAAAGTTGTATTTCGGAAAAACATTTCTTACTGTTTATATGAGGAAAGTTTCTAACCTCAAACAGAATCTTGTCTGGAAGTTAGAAAAGTTTATTTGAGGATCACGTCGTGTGAGTGAGTGACTTCAGATTCTTGCAACACTATTATTACCACCACCTCAACCCCTTGAGTAGAATCGAAGAGTTTTACGACCGTCTGCAATACCAGTTGGGAAATAAAAATTACGGTTCAACTGTCCAATGTGATTTTCGTAAAATACACCTAAGACTGACTCGTTTCGTTCGCGGAAAATATACAATTCGGATTTACACTAATCAACGCATTGTTGATTAAAATGCGGTTTCCTGCTTAATTACACTAAGGGTCTAAAGGGTAAGAGGTTATCTTCCGGCGTTTTCCCCTGAGTTAAACAATGTCTTTGTGAGTGGAGCAGCCAGTAAACAACGAACAAGACACTGGAACAATAAACCCTATTCCAACCGCCCTTAGAATAAATTGTTTACCTTAGCTACATCAGTATCTTATGTCAACAGTCTTGTTTAGGAGAAAACGGGATAGTTTTTCACGTGCTTTTCAAACTTTACTGGTTAAAGCCTGAATTTGTAAATTTTAAATAAAATACCTATAATTTCAAAATATTATATTTTAATCAACTTACTTTTATCTACTACCTTTCGTGGTTATTTTTGTAATACTTATAAGGTAAATATTCTGCTATAAAGCTCTGACTCCAAACATTCACTCGTAATCTAATTTATCCTATTGCCATCCAAGCTTTAATTTTTCTTTTTAAAATTCTTAATTCGGAAGGCCAAATGTATACAAAATTCCCATTTTAAATTGCATAAAATTTATTTCTGTTTCTTTTTTTAATTAGAATTGTGAATTTTTATTCCATAATTTAAAAATTCCCCGTAGGCTTGTATGGCTAATAATAATAATGGAGTCAGACTAGCAACAGTTTCAGCAAGAGTATAGGCTCATCCTTATCCTTTTATTCTTCCAATCAAATATGATAACTAATTCTACATAACAATAATAAGAAACAAAACACAATAACATTTCTTTATCTTTTTTTTTTTTTTTTTTTGAGGGAGCTATTTTTCTTATTTAAATTGCGATTTTGGGCATTGCAGTTTATTCCCCCGCAAATTGTATTTTCTTCCATTTCATTTTTCCGCTCCGGCAGCCTCAAAAACTTCTGAAAAAAGAAATCTTGCACGCACAACTTTTATTGAAACATTAGCAGGACTATTCAATGGTATAACAATTTGGCAAAAGGCCTAAATCTCATTATAAATGCCAATAAATTTGAGAAAGCTGAAAAGTGCTCTTCGAAAGAAACACTGGGGACCCAGTAACTCCTGTAAATCACTCGAAAGATTGAGCCTTTGCCTAATGGGTTGTAAAGTGGAACAGTCGACCAAAATATGTTTTACTGTCAAAATGATGCGTTCTCCACTTCGCGTACATCGAGGACAAGTTGGAAGGTTGTTGCCTATTAAACGCCTATTATGGATTAGCCTGATATGACCTATTCGCAATCTAGAGAGAATCACTAGTTCTTTTCTCTCAAGTTCCTCAGTTGGCCATTTATGTACAACTGGCTTAATTTCTTTCATACTATCTCTACAGACATTCCATCTTGCCGCCCCTTTTCGTTTGATAATGTTTTTAACATAAACGACTATATCATCTGGACGGAGAGGAAATTGATCTGTTTTTTGTGGATGGTTTGCAGCGTTTCTTGCCTGTTGATCCGCTTTTTCATTTCCAGAAATGCCGACATGACTAGGAACTCAAACAAATATCACATGTTTGTTGAGTGTTCTGATTTCATAGAGATATTTGTGAATTTCTAAGATGTAAGGGTCAACCGAGAAATTATTTTTGATTGCTTCGAGACTACGTGTCGAATCAGAGCAAATAATGGCATTACAAATTCCTGGGGATTCCTTTATAATGCTCAATGATCTTCTGATTGCATGAAGTTCAGCTGTGTATACGCTAGCCTCATTCGATAGAGACCAGCTGAAGTTATACTCATCAGCAAATATCCCACACCCTACACCAATTTCATTTTTAGACCCATCGGTATAAAAAACTTTATAATTGGGATAGTTATTTAAAATTCGCAAGAATTCTGCCTTGATCATCAGAGAAGGTGTTTCTCTTTTGTTCAACAAGGCCAGATCTTCGATAATTGTGGCAGTAGGTAATGCCCACGGTGGGATATCTAGCAATTTAAAACCCTCAACCGCCGGCAAGGTATTCCCTCCTAATCTCAACATTTCAGTTCCGTGGATTCTGAGAGGTCTCGTCCTAGTTCTTAGGAACGAGTACATATCTTGGTGAGGGTTACGGAAAACTGAAGGAAATAGAAGATGGAAAGGCTTACACCAAAGTCTAGCACTTACGAAACTCTATGATTGAGGTTTAAGAGGGAACACAGCTAAATTTTTAAAAAGCTTCCTCGAAATGAGGAGATTCCGGGTGAGATTAGGTACCGCCTTATCTAGTACGTTCATTCAAGAAAACGCGATTCCTCAGGGTTCGGTTCTGAGTGTCATTTTATTTGCCATTGCGGTAAACGGTCTTGCTGATAATATAGATGATCGTATAGTCAGGCCTTTATATGTCGATGATCTTTGCGTTTACTCGTCTGGGAAAAATCTCCAAAACGTAGAAAGGACTTTACAAAACGCCATTGACACATTGTCACGAAAAGCAGATGATGTAGGTTTCAAATTCTCTTTGTCCAAAACGGTATTTGTACACTTATGCAGACTGAGAAAACATCATGAAACACCTCGGCTTTTCCTTTCTGGCGTTGAAATAAAGGAAGTCGACGTTGTCAAATATTTGGGAGTTTCTTTCGACAAAGCCCTTCGATGGAAACCTCAAATAGCCCATTGTCTAATTCAGGAAGGAAAAAATACTAGGCCTGATGAGATTCCTCGCTAATTACAATTGGGGAGCGAATAGAGACATTCTTTTAAGAATATTCAGCATGTACTTAGGCGCAAAGTTTCGATATGGAGCAGCAGGTTACTCTTCAGCGCGAATATCAACTTTAAAACCTCTAATATACGGAGGTGTTAACTGAGCTGTAAATAATTAATATAAAATCACAACCTCCAATATAAAAAATAATAAAAACTTCTTTAATATTGTAACCATTAAAACCTAGGCCAATATATTGATTATTTTAAAAATCAAATTATAATAATTTATTGGGGGCGTCGGTGGCCGCAACCATTTAAGCGTTGACACGGCGCTCATCACGGTAAATTGATGAAGGTCCCGACATAAATCGACTTTTTTTTTATGCATCCAAACCGGCACCCTGAGGGTTGGTATGACCTCTGCTGTTGCGAAGCATTGTAAAAACATCATTTATGAAGAGTTTCAAAATCCTTGATTCAAAGTGGCAAATTCATTTTAAAATACTTCTTTTTTCAACGAAAGTACATAGAAAACAGAAGGAGAA
Source organism: Cimex lectularius (assembly GCF_000648675.2). Taxonomy (NCBI): domain Eukaryota; kingdom Metazoa; phylum Arthropoda; class Insecta; order Hemiptera; family Cimicidae; genus Cimex; species Cimex lectularius. The sequence continues at coordinate 1,786,701 of NW_019392678.1, read as the reverse complement.
ATGGACGAACCACTGAGATGTCATTCGTAATAAATTTATGGTTAAAAACCCCAGTCAAGATTTGGAAACACCTAAAACAACATGGATAGTTTGAACGTTAACCATATTTTTCCGAAGAGGACGAAGAAACTTACACCGAAACCAAGCAACATAACTTGGGGTTCCAGGAATACCAGGGAAAATGAATTGCAGCAATGACAGTCAATAATCTTTTACTTAGAAGGATTCAGTCAATTGAACTGAACTAAGGAACTAAGAAAATGACAGTTAGTCAAAACGTTGCATGGAAGGCTTGGATAATATCTACCTTTACCAAACAAAAAACATAATGGTTTTTGAACCAAAAGCTTTATTGACCTTGTGACTTTTAACAGGCTAACAACCCACTAGGACTCTCCATAAAAAAGTAAAAAAACAATAGACTTACTACATAACATAGAATTAGCCAAAACTAACAACACATACGAGTATACTATGGAATAAAAACGCATGGTCTTTGACTTTTCAAACAAGCAATTTAATTTGTATCTTTATATATAAGTGAGAATACAAGTTACTAACTATGAAGGTTAAACTCCAATACAAACAGAATATAAAGACTCAATTCTTAAAGCAAATGTGTATTCTCGAATCTTGACAAACAAAATTTAGAAGTAAATAAACCTCTATAAATATTTGGCGGTAGCCGGACGTAGTTTTCTGGAATCTTATTGGAACCCTATTACTTACTTCAACTTTGTAACCCAGTACAGAAATAGACATAGGTTTTAAAAATTATACTAATTTATTATCAAAATCATTCATCGAAACCTAACGGTGTACTACTCTGGTCTTACCCAAAGATTCCAATTCTCCAATCCCCAATTTTTTCAATTTTTTTCCATCCTTCGCAAACTTACAAATGTTAATTTCTACTTAAAGTAAATCAAACGAACGCAAAGAAAACGCTGTCGTACAGAAGTGCTAACTTCTTAATTAATTCTTAACCAGGTGGTTATCGGGAGCGAGGTTCCAGACCTATCGATGGAACTCCGCTCGCGAGCCATGAAAAGTGTTAACTCCCTTTCTGAGCAAGCGATGAACCACTCTGGAAAAAAGAGGTAGATCTAATCTCTCCTATGCTCCTACATCAACTATTTAGCAATCTCCAATCAAGTTTGGATTTTGTCTTCACTACTACTCAGTGATGAGTGATTTCACCCCGTTTACTCTCCAGCAGCTCTCCGTTCTCCTAATTTCACCTCTCCAGGTCCGCCTTTCTGGGTGTTCGTTCAACGGATCCTATTTGCCAGCATTCGTCATTACTTTAGATCTTAATTATTTATTTACAGGTTATGTCATGTTTCAAAAAATCACAATGATTACAAACGAGCTCTGTGCGATTAAGCAAATATGTATTAATTTCTTTCATTAAAAATATTTATTTCAACTATATATACACTACAATTAATTAAGGTTTTTGCTTGAGATAAAAAAGTCAATGGCACGAGCGGGATTCGAACCCACGATCTTCGGCTTGATACGCCGCTGCTCTACCACTTGAGCCCCACCTTTTGAATTTTCCCTCCTGGGGGGAAGTTAGTGTCCGAGTGGATCGAGGTCACGATAGCTCAAGTGGTAGAGCAGCGGCGTATCAAGCCGAAGATCGTGGGTTCGAATCCCGTTCGTGCCATTGACTTTTTTATCTCAACCAAAAACCTTAATTAATTGTAATATATTAATTGGTCAAGCGGACCACGAAATTAGTGAATTATATATACATTTGTATTTGCTTATTTATTTTCATTTTTGTTTTATTCACTCGTTCAAAAGAAAAGGCCAATAAAATAATGGGGCATTTAATTGTCATGTGATCGAAATGACGAACTGTTCAAACTTCTTCGTTAATTCTTCGTTTTTTTTTGTGAATGAGATTTATTATTGGCAATAATAAACAAAGGTTGAACAGTTCGTCATTTTTTCATATAACCACCCTTGACCCAGACAATCAATCTTTACGATTGGCCCTGGGGCTGGCACAACGAAATTCGAAAAACCCACCGATGTTTACGCATGGAATTGTGAATAAAATTAATTGGTGAACATGAATGGCGAGCTATGATAAAGAGCTGATTCATCGCATTGAGTGTGCGATTTTGACCCGATCCTTAAAAAGAGCGGTTGTCCCATCTCAAGTCGGAACCATTTTACAAAACTTTCGCCAAATTTCTCAAATAAAAGTCGAAAGATAGAAACCGGTACCGCTAACGTGATACAAACTCGGACCGTGTCTTAAATTACAGGTCCAAAAAGACTATCAATGGCATACATATCTCGTTTGTGCATAATTAATCAAAGCCCTTTATTAAAACTTCCATGAATCAAATAACATTCTTGACTCACTTGATCAAATGTAATCCGTTCATTCTCTACATGAAAATCCTCAAAACAAATAAGTAGTGGTTCAAAGACCTTCTCAGTAATAATTTGTCACTGGGCAACCTCTCCTGCATGTAATTCGTTATATATCACCGAAAGATCGTAAATAATGAACGTATCGTAATGAATGTTAAAAAGTCCTCCAACAAATTCATGAAAATACTACTACACCTTCGAAATTAACACAAATGTAACTCGGAGCTTCCAGTGGTCTCGACAAACTAATAACATTGATGAAAGCATCCATTTTTAAATCATAAACATTTTTCTCGACAGCAAGGACTAAATGCTTGCCTGAACATCTGAAATCGCACCCTTTCCGATCCAGTGGTGTTCAACAGATATCTCTTCCACTTCAGCACTTTCGATGGCGCTGAATGTTAAAAGGTCTTATCTGAAGTTTCATTTTAAAAAACACTGCTTTAGATAAACAACGTTTTGTCGATTACTTCTTTTTTATTTTTTATAAGGGGCTCCGATATCTTACTTGATCTAATGTAATGTAAGTGAGCGGAAAGATAATGGCTATTATTGACTCTTATCTCCTAATATCCTGGCAAAAAGTTTGAAGAGGAGATATGCCTGAAGTTTAAAACAAAAAAAAAATTTATTAAATTAAAAGTCGTAGTAAGAGAGGCATCAAATTAGTTTCGTTCATTACTCCCATTAATAAAATATTTACTGGGCTCATATTGGATAGCAGAACTATCATATTAATTGTATTATTAGAGAGAGAAATGGTGAGAGAGAAGGAGGGAGAGAGAGAGAGAAAGAGAGTGAGAGTTTTAATAAAATAGAAACCTGAATGTTTTTCTTTTTGTAGTTTCCAGGTTGATAAAACAGTAGCTTGCTCGTTTCTGATCATTGGCAAGACAAAGAAAACGAGAGGAGAGATAAGTGATCGAGGTGTAAGGAAATAACTATCAAATTTATATAAATTAATATAAAACATTAAATAAAAGTCAAATTACATAAATAAAATAAATAAAACGTTAAGAAAAATAGAAATTAAGAATAGCGGGTTCTAAGCTTGAGCGAGTAAAAATGATTTCCACTGATATGTAACAAATCTTGTATAGCCATATTGTGTATATATATATGAAACGTAAGTTGGCAGGTGTATACAATAATAATTGTGTGGTGATTAGTGACCGTTAATCAATATTTATTTAGAAATCGTGAGATGCGGTCTGGTGCGATGTAGGTTTCAGAAAAACATTTTCTTTATCGTGCCAACGTTTCGATCTTTATTGAGATCATCTTCAGGGCTCAAAGTGTTTGTCTTCTGTGTAATTGTGCCATTCTTGCGTGTCGTGTCGAGAGTGCCCTGAAGATGATCTCAATAAAGATCGAAACGTTGGCACGATAAAGAAAATGTTTTTCTGAAACCTACAACACACCAGACCGCATCTCACGATTTTTAAATAAATAATAATTGTATACATATTCTTAAATGCAGTAAGAATTATAGGAACCAATATTTTCTATGGACAGTTTCATTTAAAAGGCTTTTATCTCACCCCTGGTAATTAATCTCAGGAAAATGTTTACCTAAACCTAAAGCTGTTAACTAAGTGAATGGTGTACCGGTCCGCTAGTTGTCGCTTATTGCACCGGGCGGACACGTTTAATTTAATTTTATTTTGGGATATATCTACAGCCGGTAATAGAGTTTCTGTCAGCATGACTTTGGTCAACAAAACATAATAAAAATAATAACCATAGAATGGAAAGTACCTGTGGCACAGTTGAATTACTTTAGTGAACAAAACTATATAATATGGCTAGAATAATAAATACATAATTTGATTTGCTAGAATGCGCATTTTGTAGGTTTTTATTAAGGTAAATAGGAGCAGTTTTTTTAAATAACGAAAATGTTGGTTATATTTAATTGTATTTACTTCTATATCGTGAAATCTATTTTACAAAACTCAAATTTAATTGAGTGAATGTATCTAACTAATTTCAGCCCCAGAAAGTTAGTTGAAACAGTCGGTCCGGGTTGACCTGTTTTGATGCCCATAACACTCCACCTGCTGTGAACCCTTCGCAATATTATTTTATTAAAAATAATTGACATAACTAGTTTTTCTACGAAATTGATACCTTTTTTGAACAAGAAAATATTTTGATGAACAAAATAAATAAATAAAAAATTATATTTCTTAAGTGTGCAAGAGTGAAATGTGGTCGATGAGGGAATTTAATTAAAAATTATGTTTAACTGTTCAATTAATTAAGAAAATATCTTAATGTCTTCATCTAAAATGTTAAGTTTGTAATTTAGGCCTCTTCTTCCGTGCAAGACGGTAATTTAACACAAAAGTGAATAATTGGTTGTAGACGTGTCATGACCTGGCTACTAACAAATAGGTCGTGGTCGTTATCTGCGTCTCGCAGCATGTTCACTCACCGACTACATACAACAAACCCTCTCTGCAAAACGTCAGTCGGTTTTGTAGCGGGACCGCATTTCTGTACAGTTTCGGTGAAACGGCACCTGTGTTTTGACGTTGGTGTAAAAAGAGGACACCTATTCCAAGGGAGTTGGACGGCTTAGGGCTGAGGGTTTTTTTATCTAGAAGCATGGCATTTGACACACAAGTGGAATTAAACTTGTCGACAAGATGTTAGCAAAACGGTACCGAGTTTTTACTCGAGTGAAGAAGTTTTCGTTGGAAGCATAAATCACTTTGATTGTTTAATTTATCAGTAGTCAAAGTAAACTGTTCATAAACAAAGACAAATATTTTCCAGATATTGATAACAATGCTTTTATGATGATTAACAATACAAATATTATTATTTACATTCATGATTATCTACTTTAATTTACTGAGCTTCCATAGCAGAAATTAAACAAACAATTCTAGCAAAATTTGTCAAAAAGACATTTCTGTTGAAACTATATATCTCATAGTCTGAGTAAATCATTAAAGGTCACTATTGGCAATTCATTGTTTAAAAAAGAGCATTAATTTAGAGAACGAACTCTATTAATACTCTAAAAATACGTTTGTTTGTGTGCTTTATTGCTATTCATTTTTTTTTATTTTTAAATTAGATCTAGCTTACGTTGCATTTTAATTTTTGAATTCATTTTTTTAAATTCCTTTTTATTTTGAATTTTGTTTGAATACCATTATAATCGGATTGGGTGTTGTCAATTTTAATATATATTGTCATCACAAAGTTAGAGCATCCCAATCCAAAGAAATAAGAACAATAATATTTTAATATGTCATAAACCTCACAGGCTGCACAAAGTTATTTTGCTGTTATTTAGAGATCATGAAATGCGGTCTGGTGTGATATAGGTTTAGAAAACCTTTTTTTTATCGTGCCACGCTTCGATCGTTATTGAGATCATCTTCAGGGATTTAAAAACTTAGTTCAAGTTATACAAAACATGTGACATATAAATAGGAATTATAGAAAATTTAGATTTAATCAAAGTATTTGTACTCACTCAAAGTGTATATTTTCTATGTAGATGTCCCACTAATTGTGTGTCGTGTTGAGAGAGTTAGTGAGATTTCATGTTTTTTGTTTAAATATGTTTGATTTTGAAGGACTAGGGGAAGGAAGTGGGTATGGAAATTCATTTTTCTATTTGGAATCGTCTTCTATGTAGTGCAAGGAACCGAAAATAGAAAAATGGGGTAATCCTTTAAAAAGAAAAAATAGTTCCTACCCACAGCAAAATAGTTCCTACTCACAGCAAGTTGCTCTGCAAAGATCCGGACTTCGAGCCCCTAGCTCAACATCAGGTTGAAGGAGTGCAACACTTTTGCAATTCATGTCGAGAGACGTGGTTGCAGAAATCCATCAACCTGATGATGAGCTAGAGGCTCGAAGTCCGGTCGTTGGATGGCATCTTGGTGTGAGCAGGAACTATCTTTTTAAAAAAGGATTGAAAAGCGCCCTCAATCCATCATTCATCATTTCTACCAAAAGGGGTAATGGTTTGTCGTTCCGGCCTTGTTAGCCTTTCAAGATTAATATAGACGGAGAGATAAATAGTTGTAAATTTAGACTATGTAGAATTGCTTGTGTATGGAGTATAATGATTGTTTTATATGCTCTATTATGTTTTTGTGCGTTACATGTATGTTATTGATATTGAATTCGATTTAGGATACTAGTGTTGAGGTAAACCATTTGTAAAAACATTCGTTTGTTTTGTTCTGTGTTTGTTTCGCCAGTGCTGTAGTTTTTGTTATCATAGATATGTTGTTTTACCCTCTTATCCAGATATTGGGATATAATTCCGATGTAGATTGCCGGGCAATTTATACGATTGATTTTGTAAATTACATCGGACTTATTTTTTACTGGTGTGTGATCTTCAATTTTGGAAAAAAGGGTGTGAATAGATTTTGAAGGCTATTTTAAAGTTATCAGAAGAGAGCAACATTTTAAATAGATATTAATTAATTGTCACTAAATAGTGCTCAGTTGCATTTTTTCTTTCACCCTCATAGTGTTGGATTTAGTTTTATATAAGCTCAAATCCGCACATGTGTGTACATATATGCACACATTTTTCGAGCTGAGCCTAACCTTCTCGCACCGGCAATTCGAGCTTTTGCAATTTAAAATAAATTGCCGGCAGGCCTCGAGAACCTCCGACCCCGGGTTTTGCAGTCCGTGGACAGATCTCGTTTTAATTCTAATTCATTCTTAAAAATTCTCCCAAACACATTCATTCAGTTTGGATCGTGGAGAAGTCGATATCCCTACATTGCCTTCATATTATAAAACTGAACTAATTGAGGGTCGATGGAGTTCTCAATATTCCGCCATCAACCCTTTCACACTACACATTCATGATAATAAATACATTCACATCCAACAAACACTAAGTACACAACACTATCAATATTATACAAAATAAAACAACAACTTCTCCTGTACAAATCAGAACAGGGGACCCAGCTACTCGATGCCGTGTTCAACCACAATTCTCATAAAGGATGGCATGCTATTTATATGAAGCCAAGGGATAAAAACACCCCTCTACCCATGGAGCAATCTTTTGTTTTGTAATGGACAAGAAGTGAGTGAATATTATTTTGGTATATATCAGGTAAGTATTATTATCGATTATCAATAAAATTTTAAATAAAATATTTATACACACCAATATAACACCAAAGAATAATACCACACTTTATGCACTGATGATGACCAGATAGAAATCGGGGGAAAAATGAAAAAGTTCTTTTCGAAACTACCTCATTCTTGACAACTCCTCACGACATTAACAAAATAAAGTATTTGTGATTTTAGTTTATTTGAGGTATTTTTAAATTTGGAGAAGATAGTTTATTTGGTATGGAGACGATCCATGTTTATTTTTGTTATTTTTCAAATTATTCCACCAGTTCGTCATTTTATTGCTTGACTAATTATAAGTTCTAAACCTTACTAATGAATCTGTATTTATTCGGTATGATTGTTATAATAAAAAATGAATTTGGTTGTATCATTTATTATATTGTAAAGTGAAAAATTCTGATCAATGTGAAGGCAGCGTTGCCAAGAAAGGCTGCTCGAAGATATAATGTTAAAGAAAGTTCTACATATTTGGTGATCCTGTTATTTAAATTCTTCTTCTTTTTTAAGTTCTTTAATAATCGCTATTTAAAAAACAACTGTAACGTCAAATATATGATTTTTTATTTGAAACGTTTCCATACGAGATGTACACTTAAGAATCTCTTTTTTTAATTTACTTTAAAGGCGCTAAGTCGGCTTTATACATTCGCATTTTATTCTAATATTGCTTTTCGGCAAGTGACGTCGAGTAGCAGGAAACATGTGGATTAGCCTGAAATGATGTCGTTTCCTTAGTGACAGCACGTGTAAGTATCAAATTTCCTTTTCGGGGCGGCGAAGATTGTGGTAATTGGTTTGGAAAGTTGTTAGAAAGCAATCTGTTGGGTTTATAGTAGTAAACACGGAATTGTAAAAAATTAAGACGCGGAAGTGCGGGATATAACATACTACATATATAGATAACATTTTCAAAAATAATATAAAATAATTATTTTTTAAAATTGCTTTTCAACATAATTGAATAAATACGTTTGTTGATAGCAAAGAAATAATTTCTAACTCAGATTCAATGAAACCAAAACATAGTAATTTAAAAGACGTTCTTTTGACACTAATGTAATTTTGCACAAAATTAAACATTTTTAAGGTTCACTACACAAAATTGCATTTTTTCCATTTTTGAATGTTTTTATTATTTTTTCGTGGATCAAAACAGAGGGCCGCATTAACCGTGAGGTTAAGGCGCAAAAGTAATGGCTAGTAAATCCAGCTGTCTTTGGTTCTATTCCCTATTATTTGGATTTACATGACGCATAAGTGGAGAGGTCGCCGCACTGAAAGTTAACAAGGGACTTCATCAATAGAAGGCCCTCCGGGATCGGGTCTCAGAGACCCATAATTCGATACCCACCCTCTTCAAAAATTATTTTCAGTGAATTTAAACACATGCTCTCGCGAACTTTCGAAATGCAACCAGGAATGAGTGCAATAGCCTGTACAGGCAAAGCTCAGGGGAAAATCCTCCAGTTCCTAGCATCCATAATCAATATTTTTTCATCCATAATTTTTTTTTAAACACGACAACATGAAAATGCATACTTTTTGTTGATTTACATTGTTAAGTAAACGTATTGAGTGAAAAACCTTTTTTCTAATGCGCTTCAATGAAGTTTTGAACTTGCCGACACATAGAACATCATAGAAATAAGTCCGCTCTTTTCCCTCACTTGTGTATTTCTCACTTTCGTTTTTCCCTATTTGTTCGGCTTGGGTGTAAAGTAGAATCACGTAAAAAATATTGTAAAATGATTATAAAAGAAAGTTCAGGGTTTATCTTTTTGGAAACACATTCTGGATTACAGGATGTATAACCCGAGAAAAAAACAACTAGAGGCTTTAATGTGACCAGACTTCTATGCTTGTATTTGGGTGTTGTGCTTATGTTAATTTATAGGACTTTTTTGAAAATATTGTTATATATTAGCGTAAAACTAAGGAGTTGTTTAACCCCGCCCAGAGGAATATCATATATTCTGGGCTAAGTGTGTGACGTCTAGGGAGCAAAAGTAAGTTACCAGCGAGAATGAAGTGGGTTCGATCCCGCCATGAGGAATATCGAGCACTCTGGGGTGAGTCTGTGACATCTGGAGTGTAAAATCGAGTTATTAGCCAGATCGGAATGCGTTCAACCCTGCTCCTCTATATTGAGTACTCTAGAGTGAGTGTGTAACGTCTTGAGAGTTAAAGTAAGTTATTAGCGTGAATGGAGTGGGTTCAACCCCGCCTCGATGAATGTGAAGTACCCTTGGGGTTGAATTTGACCAGACTTCTATGGTTGTTCACACAACGATGTACATAACTTGAGATTATTGAAAAAAGGTTTTCATCAGGATATTGGAGAATGACGACACCAGTCCACTTTTTATACCAAACGAACTTGAAGTACCAAGATGACCTATATACGCAAAAGTTGTTTTTATAGTTTTTTAAACCTAAAATTTACTTTACTAAGTATTATTGAAAACAGGTTCTTCTCAGACCAGGTTTTTTTTAATTTCATGACAGCATTATGTATTTTATTACCCACAGATGGAATGTAAACCGAATCCAATTAGAACAGGCTATACGTAATATATTCGTTACTTATAACGACTTCATTGTCATACAGGATGTCCTTTTAAAATTTTTTAATACGGTAGGTTCAATACCGCCTGATGATGATAAAAGTAAGTTCTCGGATTTTCCTTTGCCTACGTTTGAAAATTCCTACGGTTACGTATGCCATTAGAGGTGAACTTGGATTCATCAGTCCATAGGATCCAGATATAAGGAACGTTAGATGCCAGTCATAATCATAGTCCCGAAGTGCCAGGACAAGAGGAGAAGGATACGGCTTAAAATTGTAAGTCTGGAATACATCTCTAATTTTATTTTTTGAAAAACCTAAAACCCTTCCAACATTTCGGAGAAAGGAATTCGGATTTTCGCGAACATACAGCAGAATATTCAGCTCCTCGTCGAAATTACGCGGCCGGTTTTTTGCCATAACTTTGCCATTTTTTGAATCATGTAAAATCCTTTTTCACTATTGTTATCAGCGTAAAAACTCCTTTTTAATTATGTATCAGAATGTATAGAGTATTTAAATTTTGAGGGTGAACTGGACCTTAGGTACCCTGTACAATTTTTCCCTAAAAAAGTAAAAATTTAAAACTAGACTCCAAAAAATTAAACATGTGCTTATTGGATAGCGTCATTGGTTCGAGAGAAATTTAGCTAAGCCATCTAAAAAGGACACCCTGTATACCAACACGGTATTATGTCATTTTTTTGGAAATATCAATTTTTTTAGACGCGGATACAGAAAAATGTGGATAAAAACTTCATTTCGTGTTTCGTCTCGAGCTTAATGGAATATTTGAGTGCATCACGGTGCGTAAATACACTTTTTCAAGTCATTAAATGAATAATTAACAATTCCCAAACGTCCTAAGCCTCCCCCGGTTGCACTAGTCATCGATGTGAAAGTGGGAATGAACTTTATTGCGATATCGGATTACGCTGGCTTTTTTCCCAGGGGATATACGCGCCTCAGACCATGAACTGAATTGGAATCCGCGCTTCCCTAAAATATACGATAACTAAGCTCGATTTTCCTCCTTGTATCCTTTAACTGTATTTCACGACGATTCAGTTCCAATTTTGTATGAACTAGTACGGGATAAGTGGGAAAGTTTCAATTTTGTGCCAAATCTGAACATATTTTTTCTACAATGTCTATCAAATCTATAGTTTCAAAATAAGAAGTGACATTAAGGGCTACAAGTATCCAATCATATAAAAGGTTGAAAAAAAACAACATAGAAATACAATTGTTACAATTGAATTATAAGTGTTCTACAAACCTACTGTCCTACTTCTAGATATTACTGATAACTCCATGGTAAATTTGCAACTTCTTGGGCCGAATATAGATGCAGTTGTTCTGATAAGAATTCTCTAAATTTGTAAATTTTATTAAAAACTGGAATTATTGGAAGACCATTATTTTGAAGTACAATCCGTACTTCAACGTTTGAAAATTCAACGTTTCCATTGCTATTCGTTATACAATAAGGGTATTAATTCATATACAGAAATAGTAATATACGGTATAATCCACATAGTCTAACTGTATTAATTATGTTAATTAATTATATTTTTAATCTAAGGTCTTAATTGAGATGAAAAAGCTAGTGTAGCTGCGGCGTATTGAGCGGAAGGTCGTGGGTTCGAACCCTGCTTGTGACACAAGGTTTTTCATTTCAACCAAAACTTTAGATAAAAAATATAATTAATTGAAATTATTTGTTATTAAGCTATTACATTCAATGAACTAAGGAAGTCATTAAACTTAAATTTTAAATTCTTCATGAAAAGAGAAATTNATATATATATAAATAGAGGTATAATTATAGGTAATACATATCCAAAATGATAAAGTATATTCTATATTCTTTAAACGAAGACAATTCTAACATAAATAAAAAGGAAAACTAACGTGTATCAAAAAAATTAAAAAGAATTTTACAGTTTTATTTCTATATTTTTAACCTTACAAGAAAAACTGTTAGAGTGTAATAAAAATATTAAAAAAACATGTCGACATAATACAGAAGTGAGTTAATGGCTTTATTACCAGGACTGAAAAATCCAATTATAGACATCTTTTTTGGATTCGACCATTGAGTAACGTGATTGCCAATCCTAATAAAAAAAAACATCGGAATAATTCGAATCTAAAACATACTTATTATGTCATAAAACGCAATTATTCAAACATTAGACACATCTCGCGATGATTGTTATAAAAGAGAATTTCAAACTGTTGTGGAGGTACGGGAAAATATTGGAATTTATTAAAATAGATTATAGGATCGAGTAATAAAATAAGGTGATACTTCCACCGCAGGGGGGTGTCCGCATTATCTAAAAAGTGCAGTTGTTACACAGGTTCATAAAATGGGGAACCTATCCGACATTAAAAATTATAGTTTCATATATCTACTTTGAATATTTTCTACAATTTTTGAACAATTATTTAAAAAAGAGGTTTTTATGAATTTTAGAAGAACATAATATTTTAAATAGCCTGAGTACGAATATCAAAAGAAACAATCATGTCCACAAGGCTACGTAATAAGTTCCCTTCTTTTTAGAGTTCGTAAACATTTTGTGCACTGAAAATATACAAAACTCATTATCGACCCTTTGCAAATGACATTTCTGTTCGTTATTCAGACAAATCTTGGAAGCAGGTATGCACATTGATACGAGATGCCCTCGTGGTGACCCAGCCAAAATTAACCTTTATGTTGAATGTTTACTCTATGTTGGCCCTATGTTGTTCTTGATCCCTAATGATATCAAATGTGTAATATAACTCACACCATTTTCCAAAAATTCGTGTGTTGGTTTTTTTTGAGTATAAGGCTAGGAACATTTATATAATTGGTATCTGCCATTTAAAAAAGAAAATCCTTAGTTTTTTCGTGTTTGTTTGAGCTGTTTTTTTTTTCAATTTTTAACTGTTTTCTTTCTCCACGGTTTAGTATTGTTATGTTCCCTATTCACTAGGTTTCCCTTAATCCATTTTTTCTCATTGTAATGCTGGCAGCCCTTAAACAGAATATATCTCGAAAGTTTTAGCACCAAATTAAGTTAGTTACATACGTATATTTTTCTTTTCTTTTTTTCTGTGTAATATGTATTAGGGTAGTAAAGTTGGTTAAAATAAATATATACCTGGAACAAAAAATCACGAAGTAAAGCAGACACTGTTATTTAACTTAAAAAATCAGCACATTGCCTGCCCAGATAATTTGTACGTAGTCAAGAAAAAAAGTGACAAAATGAAAGCACTAAAGAAAAAATTCAATGGTGTAAACATTTGTGTAGAAATGTCACTTCAATTTTATTTTGTTATAGGAAAAATTTGATACATTTCTACCAGCTTCTACGGCTAATCAGATAACATTGTTTTAAGTTATACTATATGTGTCAAAATTATAGGTTTTGTACCGCTAAAATTTTTTTAAACGCGCAGAGACAAACTCAAGGGTCGAAAACAATTTAACTGGCTTAAGGAGCTTGTAGATAAATCAGCTTAGCTGTGGAATTATATGGAGAGGGCTATTGGGCTATCTAGGATTGCTCGAATTTGTGCGCCCCTAATCTTCAGTATTTGCACAATCTGAAACTTTTCCTCTTAGGATTTACATATATTACATCACATCCATAACGTTCGTGATTAATCCGAAATGCAAATTACAATTCTCAATTGTAATGCATTGGACAATTTATATTATGGTTAACTAGATGTCAGGCAGATTGTGAGTACTGTGCCTGATCGGTGCCAGGTAAACGGTTTTACAAGTTTCTTCATCCTTTTCATTCTTATTTGATGGTATATATACAATTTTGGATGTCATAAACAAAAAAGCACGACAAAACTTCGAGTTTTAATGGATTACATCTCATTCACCCGATCGTTAAACAATATTAAATTATTTAAAAATGTAAAAAATATTAACTTCCATTTACAATTTGACAGCTATCACTTCAAGGAAAATTACCATTTAATACTTTAAACTGTACGGGATATTTTAAAATGAAGTTGCGCAAATTGGAGTATAATCTTTCTGTACTATCCAGCAACTCTTTAATCCTCATCTTATCAGATTTTAATTATCTTTAATAAAATTAGATAACAGAAACTCTTTCGCCTGACATTGATATAATTGAATATAATTCATGGGTTTAATTCTGTTATATTTAATTGCATTAAATGACGAAATTAAATTTAAAAGTTATTTAATTTAGGTAAAAAATAAAAATAAAATTAATTAAGAAATTAATTAAATGACGCAACTGTTTTACATCTACGCTTTATTGTTAATAGATTATTTACAGACCAAACTTTTTTTTATTAATCCTCCGGAAATATAGCTTCAATATACAATATTTTCGTAAAAAAATTCTCTGTTATTATTATTCAAAAGACTTCATCACTTTCAATTATTTCTATTAAGGTAAACGTTGAACGTCCTTTACAGTTTTGGATTCAAAGTTTCTTTGAAATTGTCAAAATTGGTAAACTGGTCAAAAATGACAAAAATGTTTGAAAACAAACGCGAGACACTCCCTCTCCAAAGCTCGCTCATTCTCAAAAACACGCCGACTAACCAGTGACTACCCTTTTGGTAGAACCAACGTTTTGCAATCCTCCCAGACAGGCTCATTAAAAGGCTTTGTTTTCCATGGTAGCTATTAGTCTCTGTCTTCACCATTTTGCATTTCTTGAACTTTTCTTTGCAGGGGAATCTTAAGCGTGCATGGAAGACAAGAAATATGTTGCTTCGACTTTAACATCTCATAATAATCGTTCAATACAGTTAGTATAATAATCATTACACAATTATGCAGTAATTAGTTACACACCTAATTAGGTATACAAAAGATAACCTTCTTACGACTGTTTTTTAAATCACCAAACAAGAAATGAACCCTGTGTGGATGTTTTCCTTGATGATTTCTTGGACATAACGGACTGTGGTGAGGTTGCCTTCAACAGTATGGAGTCCAGTTAGTCCTCCAGAGTAAATTCCAGCTCAGACCATTACACCGCTTCTTTCAAAATTGCACTGAAGGGAGCACGACGTGGGCATTGCAAGCATCCCCGGTTCTCGGTAGACTCTTCGGCGTTTGCTATCACAATACGGATAAACGCGACTCATCAGTAAACATAACGGCATTCCAATTGGTATTCTCTTCTAGGCGCTCCCTGCACCATATTCTCCTGAGTTCCTGGTGGCGGGCTGTTGCTACAGGTCGTCACAAAGGGGCATACGATGTGAGGCCAACTTCCTGCAACGATTACGAATCGTGATGATAAAGCATCACATCTTGAACATCATTTACGTTCTGGCAGGCACTGCGGAAAGGGTTCCGTCATGCAGCAATGATAATATTTCTGTCCTCGCTTTGCGTCGTAGTGCGCTGACCAGGCCGCTACCAGGCCACCTGTTGGCATTTACATTCTGCCCGGATGACCAAGCTCTGAGAAACGCCAACTGCTTCTGTGATATCCACTTGCCAGTGACCTCGATAATAATATTGCGAACTTCTGGTTCAAGATGATAGGGGTATTCATGATCTTTGTGTTAACCCTGTTAGGTCTTTCTGATGAACACATCTCTAACAGGCCGGACCCAATGTAGTCGAATATGTAGTCACTTTGCTATCGGTTAGGGCGTAGGTAACCAACATGGCAACCATGAATTTAACAGCTCTTTTTTGTTTACACGTATATTTATTCTTAAATACGCATTAATTAAATCAGACCAATACATTTCTTTTGTTAATGTCTGACCTGTCCTTATAGTCTCTTTCATAATAAATGCATCCCCTGCCTTATAAAGTTGTAGGCAGTTAGACGTTAGGACACAAGTTAGAAATGTCGGCAATAATTGAAGCGTGTCAAATGTCAGTACTTTTTGAGTGCATAGATACATTTTGAATGAAAGAGTCGATTAATTTTCTTTAACCTTTGTGCCCGGGAACACACAACACGATGACTCTCTTTCCACCATCATCGATCCTTTACCCTACGATATTTTCAGGTTATATATAATATAAATTTTAATTTTCTTGTACTTAAAACAACAGATTTCAAATTCGTGACTAGATGTTTCATATTTCCTAACACCTTACAATTTAACACAAAAGAAAACCAAAACAAACAACAGTAAGCCTTCAAGGTCTGTTATAGCTTTATTTGTGGTATTACCGATCGCCACGCTCAGCATTGCGGAAAAATTAACTTATAACATGTTATGAAAAGAAGGGGGCATTCACGATCTTACTGGACATTTCTCATTAACATCTTACAAACATCGTAAATACCCCAGAGGTCATTCCATTTTTAAAGAGAATACAACTGGATTAAAATGAAGAAAATACAGGAAAAAGTGTTTGTTTACAAAATGTGTAAATCACTAGTTTTCGTGGTTCGCTTGACCAATTAATATCTTTCAATTAATTAAGGGTTTTAAGTCGAAATAAAAAAGTCGCTGTCATGAGCGGGATTCAAACCCACGACCCTCGACTAGATACGCCGCTACTCTACCACCTGAGGAATCGCGACTTCGATCCAATTTTGAAAAATGGCAAAAAGGAGGGAAAATTCAAAAGGTAGGGTTGAGATGGGAAGTTAGTGTCCGAGCGGATCGAAGTCGCGATAGCTCAGGTGGTAGAGTAGCGGCGTATCTAGCAAAAACCTTAATTAATTGAAAAATGAGTAATCTACATGTTTACTATTTTTAAGTAAATCATTTATTTAAAATGAGAATTAACATTCGTTTGTTTTTGGTCTGTATTTTCTTCTTTGTTTTATCGAACTAACAAGAATATATTTAAGAATATATAGTTTAATTAAAATTAATATAATAAGAATAAATTACAAATATCCGTATTTATTTTTGAGTTTATATGGCACTGAGATCTTGAATCAGCGGTCAGGACGTGACGACGTGTGCTTTTAATGTGACTAATACGCAGCCTGGTAAGTATGACCTTTTACCTTTTAGACCCAGCTTCCGTAGGCCAGGGTCCGAGGTCTTTTTAATTTTAAATGATCTAGATGCTTTTGTTTTGGTCTAGTACTCTTTTCATTTTTCATTCAGCATGGGTGTGAGTAATTTTGGTGCCTTCTCTGTTTCATCGTATCCGGTTATTATTTATAACATTTGTGCCCGGGAACACACAACCTGAAGACTCTCTTTCCACTATCATCGATCCTTTGCCCATACGATATTTTCAGGTTATATATAATATAAATTTTAATTTTATTGTACTTAAAACTATAGATTTCACATTCGTGACTAGATGTTTTATATTTGCTAGCACCCAAAATGATTAACTATAGTTTCGTTTCTGAAAAACTCGACTAGGAAATTGAGTGATTTGTTATTTATTGTCCCATTCTTGATGGTCTTTTAATACCAAATAGAAATGTTGTGTTCTGAAGTAATTGTAACTAATTAACAAAAGGTTAAAAAAGCTATTCGTAAGCAATCAGGCATGTTTGTTTTAATACTCACCGACGACGTTGAGGTGGATGAAGTGGCTCATATGAGGCGTTGTGCTGATTTGACATTCGTAAATCCCCGTGTCTCTATGCTGGGGGTATTTAATCTGGAGACTCCAGTCTTCGGAGCTCTGGTGATGAATTGCTCTGAACCTCTGGTCAGACGTGTAAGTGTATCTCCCGACCGTAAGCAGGTGTATATCTCTGTGACGGACCCACGACACCTGAAACATAATATTACGTTTTTTTTTAATTTTTATTGTTTTTTACGAGGGTTCGCTACAGCAGAGGTCATATAAATCCTCAGGGTGCCGGTGTTTTTGAAAAAAAAAACCCGTTGGTAAGTATGTCGGGTTCGAATGCAGGGCCGCTGGATTCGAACCCGGGACATTTACTTTACAGTGATGAGCGCCGTGTCAAAGACTAAACCTTGCGGCCACCGACTCCCCTCTTACATTTTTAAATTAGATGAAATCGATAGAATAATAAAAAATGTAAAACGTATCGCGATGCTAAATACCACATACATATCTTTATTGTATGCATCACAATATAAATATTTTAAAAACAACGAGCATATTTCAAAAGCGTTATTAAACAATTTGCTAAAAAATGTTTACCTTCTCTTGACAGATATGAGCGACTAAATCCAGCATTTTCTTTCTTAGAATTCGTCGTGAAGGAAATGAAATTTTGAAAGAGTTTTTGTGAGTGATTGATGGGGAAGTTGATATCCATCAATGATAGAACAGAAACATCGCCGGAAAGTTCATTACATAAAATTAACTTGATTTAATAAATTTGTGTTAATACACGAGTTTGAGTACATTACATAAAAACGTGTGACAATGAGAGGGTGAAGAGAGGTAGATTAAGAAATAATGATGAGCCAAGTAAGAGAGAAAAACTGGCGGACATAGAGAAAGTAAGTTAGTAAGTGAGAGATAGATAAAGAGAGAGAGGGAGAGAAAGAGAGAGTGAGGAGAGAGTGTGTGTGTAATTTAAAAGCAAACATAGAAGAAATTTTGAGTTAAGTTTTAAAGGAGAACTAACTTAAATGGAATAAAACAAAATTATCCTGTGGATATAGTAGAATAAAAAATAGAGTACTGGTATATAAAATACATATATAACTCTTTTTCAAGATATTATCCTGTGAATTATAAATTAATATAAATATTTATATAATATTAGTAGTAATATAAATATTTGTAGTAGAGAAAATGCAAGTGTTGCATATGTTTCCATCTGATGAGTTTAATTAAATTTAAAATATATTTCTTCGGGGATTGTAATGATTCTTAGCAATTAGAGTGACCCAGTTATGAAAGCTGTCCCTAGATAAATGCTTATCCCCATCAAATGTATTGTATTCTTAATTAAATTTTCCTGGTCGTACGATTTGTGTTTTTGACAAGCCGTAAAATTTGCCTTTTGGCTCAGGTAAATGTGAATCGATCATTCGATTTCCTCCTTTATCGAATATCTCGACATATCATTGTTAATTAGTCTGTAAGGAGTAATGTCATTTTTAACTGAATTAATAAGCGGCAATTAACTCAGACATGACCAAATCAAATTTATTAGCGATCAAACTTGAAATATCTGTTGAATAAAAAGAAAGAGAACATGGGTTTTTATCGGCCAATCCCGGTGTAATTTCGTTTTTGACCCAAACAAAGGCCCATTTGTCACATAAATTTACTCTTTTCTGTTTATTTATTCACAATGAATGTAATGTATATTTCTCGAATGTAATACGAAAATTGTGACGAAGGGAAGACATCTTTTCACGAAATGATTTTTGTTCGGTTTTTCCTAACCCTCTGACCAACCGAGTCACTTCTTTGTTTTCAGCAAGCTATTTTTAGCCGGAGTAAGTCGGCATATGAAAAGTTTCTTAAAGTTCCTTTTGAGAACGTCCATATTTTATTACGTATTAACAAATATTAATAGCAAAACAAAAATTATAGTAACATCGGATGTACTACAAGGTGACTCATAAGGCCCCCCTTTATTCAAACGTTTTATTCGTGAAAAAACCCTGTTAGCGTTCAGGTCGTCTTTGAAAGGCTTTGTCTCTCAGCATCGATTCATCTCTTATTTTCAGTTTATATTCGAAACATTGAAAATTCATGATGTAGCTGAATGTATTTAGATTGCACGCGCACAAAAAACACACTCATTGCAAAAAAAAAGTATTTGTTTTAATAAACAATTATTATTAAATACCAGGAACTAAAAAATGATTTCAAGTTAACTAAAATATTGTACAATCAGTTTGTTAGCATGTGTACGAAGTTCTCAGCAGTAAATGAAGAACTACCCCAACGTACCCTAGTGCTGTCAAATATTCTGTATGATAATCAGTTTGGCACGGGCATGGACGTTGATATCCCCTCATACCTTACTGTCTGTCTTTAAAAATGCAGTGACTGCAAGGAACTGGAGCAAAGCGTTCTTCACGTCTTCTCCACACTCGGACCCAATCATCTTACGGCACAAACCAAATATGTTTAAGTATCCAAGCGGGATGCTGATTTGCGAATAGACGCTTTTCTACTTCATAACTCTCCAGTAGTAGATAACCTGATGTGGGACGTTCATAGACTAGGATTACGAAGTTTTACAGCCCACCCTCATATTACGGGCGTTTAGAGTTGACTAAATATGAAGGAAGCCGTTAAATGACGGTACCGTATTGCGGTAAGAGCAATAAAACGATCGTCCCTAGCCGTCGTACATCGCAGTTAATTTCTACCTTCTTTTTGATAGAGATTTCCGATGGCTCTATATATATATATATGAGGGCGACTCATCCAGGACTCGGGCTTTGTAAGGACTGCTACGTCCGCTGTTGGCTAATGCAACTGCCCAGGCGAGTCTTCTCGAATTATAACCAAACGGCCAAATTGGTTCTGGAAAGGATGAAATTGAAATGATTTTTTTTATTTTATATGTAAAGTTTGTAAAAGGATTAGTAACACTCTATAAAGGCCCACTGACCCTAAACGAGCTGTAAAAAAAATGATAGGGGATAAATGGCAGCGTCAGTGGACAGGGTCATCCGAGAGGCTCCTTCGTGTTGAAATCACTTGCAGATGGCCCCCGGAGGATCTGAGCCGTAAAGAAGGAATAGTTCTTGCCAGATTAAGAATAGATGCACATGGGCACTTGCTAGTGGGCCAATCACCCCGCACCTTATGTAGAGAAAGGTTGCTCGATGTATGCCACGGAATCGAAGCGTGTCGTGCCTTGGCCCCCTACAGGGCGTGAGTAAACATGCCGCCAGATTTAAAGGGGGTTCTCGGACACAGCAGCGAGTTTCAGGGTTCCCTGTTCCGCTGTTTAATGGAATTGGGAATTTTTAAATGTATATGGAAGTTAAATTATGTGTTTTGTGTTTCTAGGTCTTGTATGAGTGAATGTATTTATTGGTGTGAATGGAGAAGTGCTGACGGTGAAGTAGGTTCTCCACCGCCCCCGCAAGTTGTGCATGACAAGACCCCATCGATCCCAATTTAGATTAGTTTATTATAATGAACAGGTGGAGCAATATCGAGTACTCCACATACCAAACAGAAAGAGTGCGATCAATGTACAAGTGTGAATGTATTTATTTGTGTGACTGTGTATTTAGTGTGTGCAGCAGTATTTTACTTCCGCTCGGGGCTGAAATGACCTAGCTGCCGGATGCCCCTGCAAGAAAAACACTATAGAGGTAAACAACACGTTACTAATGTAGTGTTTACGTTTTAGGACAACTATTAACCTTTATATTTAATTACTATGAAAAATAAATACAAGTTTCCAGTTCTTTGCCTTTGAGTTATAGTTATATATTAGTTCCTACTATAATACTATAATCGATTACTGAAATAATTTTTAACAATTTACACAAAAAATTGAGAGGTATACCCAATTGAAAAAAAAATACGACTGGTACTGCCACAACCTTTAAACCGAAAGTCAAATCAATGGAATTGCGTGATTTGTTTTGAGTCGACGTTTTTTTAAATTCTCATTTACATATCTAAATTTGTTTGGATAATCGCTGGATTGACCCCGATTTGATACGATGAGAACAGTTCTGTAATTTAATATAATCTCAAAGCCAAAGTATTTGCCGTCGAGTCAAATGTAATTCAGCTTTATTATATGAATATGCTTATTAAAAAAATTAATAAAATTTATGTGTGGTGGTTAGTGACCGTTAATCGATAATTATTCAGAAATCGTGAGATGCGGTCTACAGTGATGTAGGTTTCAGGAAAACATTTGCTTTATCGTGCCAACGTTTCGATCTTTATTGAGATCATCTTCAGTGCTCAAAGTGTTTGTCTTCTGTGTAATTGTGCCACTCTTGAGTGTGGTGTCGTGTGCACTCTCAACACGACACGCAAAAATGGCACAATTACACAAAAGACAAACACTTTGAGCACTGAAGATGATCTCAATAAAGATCGAAAAGTTGAAACGAAAAAGAAAATGTTTTTCTGAAACCTACATCACACCAGACCGCATCTCACGATTTCTGAATAATAATAAAAATTATACTGCGTAAACATAATTTCACTTTGTTTTTTGCCAAGTCTGGGGATATCTTAGTATTGTATACTATTTTTTTTGTCAAGAAAAATAAAAAAAAATACTTAGACATATAAATAGACACAAATCAATTGACTGGCGGATTAGTCTGCGTATTTTACATACTTCTAAGCACATTTCTCGTCAGTTCGTATTTATGGTGGTCTTGTTTTCATGATGATAATAGGCTTTTGTTGTGTTTTGTTGTGAATTATTGAACTAGAATTGTGTCAAAATAGAGGTTTTTTACTTAAAAAAGAGTAGGTATTATATATTATTTGAAAACATTTTAAAAAAGAAATGTTTTAAAAATGTTATATTGATTCCCGACTCTTCAGTTTATATACTCACTCTCCTTCATTGATAATAAAGAAAATTGAAAAATTAAAGTAAATGTTATTCTAACGAAGTTTTTTAATATTACAAACTTTGAGATGCGTGGCGTTGAAAATTAACTGGTTACTGTTAAAAGAATTACGTTTAGAGGTAATAGTTTCCGACCTTTATGGTTTATAATGAACTAGGGCGGAACTTCTCTCATTTACCCAAAGTTAGAAGGTGGAATAAATTCAGGGAAGAATGCCGAGAATTTACGTGTGGCCGCAGGTGGACAAACATCCCCGGCCAGAGGGGATGATAAGTCGCTTTTTTGCTCTCGGCTTCTCGAATTTTATTAAACCGTCGGCTGAAAATGATTTCCACAGGATTTGATCGTCCACGGGGGAGGGGGCAGGTCGTCGTTCTACACGGCAGAATGTTGAAGTGGCTGTGTTACGGCATCTAGTCACGGAAACCCAAATCTTCGGCATTCCGACCGAGTAGGGCCACAGAGGACGTGAGATCACACACCAGTGCTTTTTCAAATGTAAATAAATCTTTTCTTAAAACCGCCGGATTCTCTATTGTTCATCATATTTCCAAAAAATATTTTACGTCTCTTATGATACAGAGTAAGAACAAAAACTGATAGACAAACCGTGGGCTATCAAGAAAAAAAATCGTGTCTAAAAATCATTAACATATGTACATAAACTAAAGACGTATGTCTATTTATTATCCCTCAGAAAATAAATTAAATTTTATAGAGAATTTCTATTTTTTTATGATTACTAAACAATCTCATAGATTGGTAGTACCAGTACTCTTTTTTTCTTGCTGATTTTACTCACATCTATGTACTTTTTATGCGATAAACATATCTGCTGAGTGTTGGGCCATGGGGTGAGACATTCACACTGTGTCTCCTTTGTACAACAATCATCATTAAAAAAATATATAGTTATCATTCCTTTCTACACTTATTTTTTAATTTTTAAAAGATTTTAAATCGTATATTTCCTAATATTGTGACGTCACGTTGTTAAAAAAATATTGCATATATTGCCGATTTTAAATAAAAACAAAAATAGTTTGTAATTATGTCTTCATCGAATGCAGGACCGCAGGTAGAAACCTTACAGTTATCAGTGCCGCATAAACAGTGTAGGCCACCCACCCAAAAAATAAAAATAAAATATTACTACAATAAAAAAGGTTAATTGTCAATATAGGAAAAATCGAAGAAATCGCATACCATATGCAAAGTAGGTGCAACTAATAATACCTCAATTTATAAGAAATATATTACAGTTAATTAATTGGTCAAGCGGACCACGAAATTAGTGAATTTAATGATTCAAAATGAAGTATACATCACTAAAGCTCTCCGAGGCCATTTTATTTGTCGCCGAGAATCCAAACCGATTACACGACATTTGAAAAATGGCAAAAGGAGGGAAAATTCAAAAGGTGGGGTTGATGTAGGAAGTTAATGTCCGAGTGGATCGAAGTCACTATAGCTCAGGTGGTGGAGCAGCGGCGTATCTAGCCGAAGGTCGTGTGTTCGAATCCCGCTCGTGCCATTGACTTTTTTTATTTCAACTAAAATCCTTAATTAACTGAAACTTGATTATTGTTCACACCTGAACAAATGTTGGAAAATTGTAAAGAGATTTTGCTAGTAATAATTTCTTTTATAATTGTCAAAGAACGACGTTACACTATGAATTTTCTATTTTAATTAGATAGATGGGCATATTGCCTTTACAATCTGAGGTTTTTATCAAAGTGCTTAAATATTTTATAAAGAAGGTTTTCTCCGTCGAAATTTGTGTACATAAGATTTACAAAGATATATTTTTTAAAGCTGAGTAAACCTCTATAAAATAATTGAAAATGACATGTAATGTAATTTTTCACAGAGATAAAAACATTGTTTCGTCATAAAAATCTAAAAAAAATGAAAGATTGTTATTCAGATATCGTGAGATGCGGTCGGGTGTGATGTAGGTTTCAGAAAAACATTTTCTTTATCGTGCCAACGTTTCGATCTTTTATTGAGATCATCTTCAGGGCCAGGGATTTACATTTAACAAATACATTTAGGATTTGGAAAAGTGAATTTATACAATGCAAAATATATTTTATATTCAAACAAAGTATTTCTACTCACTCAAAGTGTTTGTCTTCGGTGTAATTGTGCCATCCTTACGTGTCGTGTTGAGAGTGCCAGTGAGATTTTGCTGTTTTATGTTTATATATGTTTGGTTTTGAAGGGGTGCGGAAGGAAGTCGGTATATAAAAGACAATTTTGTGTAAGGCGTCGGCTTCTTTGAACTGAAAAGAGCCGACAAAGGGAAACAATGTGTTGGTAATAGTTCGGCCAGATTATCCTTTCAGGATTATATAGAAAGGAGATAAATAGGAAAAGGAAGGCTAAATTTTTGGAAAATTAGACTATGTGAATAGTATTTGATGTGTGGAATGTAATGTAATGATATATGTATGTTATCTATATTGTATTTGATTAATGATATTGGCGTAGCTGTGTCTGAGTTTACATGTATCTATTCTGTAATTGATCCTGTGTTTATTTCTGTTGATATAAACCATTTCTAAGAAATTACGTTTATATTTGTTTTGTTCTGTATGTAATATTTTTGGATTTTTGAAGTCAAAATTGTGTTGGTGTTCAAAGTGGTGGGTAGCGAGTGCTGTAGGATTTTGCTTGGGTTTTTTGCAATCATAGATATGTTGCAAGACCGAAGTAAGTTGCCGGACAGTTTAAACAGTTGATCTTGTAGATTACGACAGATTTATTTGTTATTATCTTTAACTTTGGAAAAAGTGTTTGGAATGTTTTATAATTTTTGAAAGCTATTTTGAAGTTATCGGACGAGAGAAATGTGTTTAATTTATGTGATAGGCCTTGAATAAATGGCATGGAAATGTAGGCTTGTTTGTTTGTATTTGATATACTTAATGTAGTATTATTAGTAATAGTGGAATGTGTTAATGTTGAGTTGTAGTTGTTGATTATTCTGTTAATTATGTGCTTAGGGTAGAGATTGTTATGGAGGATCTGTTTGTATATCTTTATGTTCTTGTGGTGAAATGATTCATGGCTCAGGGTAATCATTCTGGAAGTAACCATTTGGCCGTGTTTATTATTGTATGAAGAGGGCGGTGAGATTTAAAGTTGAGGTAACGATCTGTTTTTCTTGGTTTTTGGCACCAATCTGTGATTAATGTGCCATCTGGTTGTTTTATTACAAGTGTATCTAAAAATGGTATTTTTTTGTTGTTTTCGATTTCATGTGTAAATTGTAGGCGTGGGTGAAAGCAATTAAATGTATCTAATGTAATTTGAATTTGATCTGTGGGAACTGCTGTCAATATATCATCTACGTATTTAGTGAGGAAGGGTAATGTGAAAGGAAGTTGTGGTATGACTGTATTTAGTATATGTGTCATGATTATGTCTGCCAGTATCGGGCCTAGGTTGCTACCCATGGCTATACCAAAAAGTTGTTTGTAAAAGTGATTGTCGTATGTAAAATATCCGTTAACACAGCAGTGTCGGATCATTCTTACGAACGTATTCTTTGATAGAGTTGTGTGTGGTTTTATGTTGGGCCATTTTTCTGAAACCTACATCACACCCGACCGCATCTCACGATATCTGAATAACTATCGATTAACTTTCACTAATCTCTACACAAAAATGAAAGAACTGTTCTTCATCACTATATTTGTGAATATATAAATGAAAACTAAAATAACCATGAATAAATTAATATATATTTATTTCTAAACAGAAATAGAGAATTATTATATTTTAATTGGTTTGTTTAGTCACAATTTTGAACGTTTTTCATTCCGTCACTGTATGAACATGAACAACGTGAGAGGAGTATGCAAGTAGTTAAATGTTACCGGGTTCATCTTGATGTCTCAATTTTGATTGATCAATAATTAGTCAAGGAGCTTTTCGTATTCCCACGTGAGTTTCCGGGTCAATATTTACTTTTTAGCCTAAACCCCAGGCTAAATTCCTGAGGAAAGTGATAATCAAATATTTATCTCTCTTGATCCTAAATAGCTTTGGCAGGAAGTTACACCCGTTTAAATTACCAATTTGTAATTTAACGGTGACATGCCACTTTGACTTTATTCTTTCGTAAAAGCGTCTAACTAAATTAAGTAAATCGTGGGAAAAAATACGATTTGAAGCATTATACTGATATTTAAACAAAGGAAAAATAAGAATAATAATGGTTTGATACAGATCAATATTTTACATTGAAACTGTTTCTTTTTCTAACTTAACAGGACGACACCAAATAAATTTTATTTTATCTTAAAGTAACGGAATAAATATTATTATCATCAATTTTAATTTTACTAAGGTGCTTATTTTGCAAGAAATATATCCCACCTCCTTTCTTTCTCGTCTACCTCTTATCTTGTAGTATATCCTATATATTTTTTCTTTCTCAGCCTATAAACGAATAATAATTTAGGGCAATAACAATACGCTATAATTTCTTCGAATAACCCCATGACACGGAATTCCGCCTATTTCTTGACTACACGCAAATCTAACTAACGTATTCTAACAACTGCGAACCCGGGTCGGCCATTTGACGACAAAATTAGAAATTTCCGACAATTGCAATTGTTTTCTTGTAAACCTTCTCCTTGCGTATAATTTAAATGGAATTGTTTGCGTGGCACATTGTTTACGCTGGTTCAAAGCTTTCCTTACTCTATCACCGCTCGCTAAGCCTCCCCAACCGGCAAAATCCTCTTTATCAGACGATTTATTTAATCCGAGGTTTGACTCGCCGGCAAACGGCCGCTTTCATCGGTTTTTCGATCAAACACAATTTTTGTCCCCCCAAATCCTGCAGTTTAGCCCTAAAGTTGTTTTTAGTAAAACAAAAATAACCTTTGATATTGATGTGATACTGTGTAGATTTATACCATTTTCCAAACCTACATTGTAAATTATGATTATTTTGAGATCGTGAGATGCGGGCTGGTGTGAAATGAATTTACACAATGCTAGAAATTTTGGACTCACTCAAAGTGTTTGTTTTCTGTGTAAATGTGTCACTATTGTGTATCGTGTTGAGAGTTCCAGTGAAATATTAATGTTTTATGTTTATTGTTAGGTTGGCCCTTGGGAAACAATTAACTACTACTTACTATACTAACATTTTATTATCCTTAGCGAAATTACATAAATGAATTCTATTTCTTGTCTATTATACGATAATGGTATACGGGACTTCCAGTCAAGTGCAGGTTCCAGAATTACACATGAACTTACAGCAAAGGTTTGGGTTCCTATCAACAGATATGTCAATTCCCAAAACTATTTTATGAAGACAGGATTGCCTAAACTACTCAGCCTGAGAGGGACAAAACACAAGACACTCACCCAGTATAAGCCAGACGGCCGCGATCATCTTCTTCCCAGCGTTAGAACAAGACTGAATCAACGTCCGTCGTGCGAAATAGGATCCGTCGGTCTCACATTTCTTCCCTACCAGTCTATACACTTTTTCTACAACTTTAAATTAAACTAAAACTAATTGTCTCTCATACACTACGTTGGATTTTGAAGGGATGGGGAAAGAGTCAAAATCCAACGTATATAAACAGAAAACATTAATATCAACACGACACTCAATAATGACACATCTACACAGAAAACAAACTCTTTGAGTGAGTACATATACTTTGATTGAGTCTAAAATTTCTAGCATTGTATAAATTCACTTTTTTCACATCCTACATGTATTTGTATAATTTAAACAATGATTATAAATCCCAGGCCCTGAAGATGATCTCAATATAGTTCGAAACGTTGACAGGATAAAGAATATGGTTTTCTAAAACTACGTCTCACCAAAGCTCTCACGATCTTCAAATAATCATTAACTAACGGTCACTAAACACCACGCATTGTGAATTATAAGCAATTTAAGCCATAATTAGGTCATTATTTACTGTAATTCCCATATTGGTCATAAATTCAGATGAAATATATATTTTACAAACATGGGGATGAGAAAATGATAATAATACTGAATAAACCCAGAATTCACATTGACAGTTACGATTAAGTAAACCAAAAAGAGGAAACTATTATTAAAAAGTAAAAGACGCATCTATTTACAATATTCATATCATTTGGTAGGAACACTTTCAGATCATATGATTTAGGTAAAAAACTCGAACTTCCTTACCATTCACTCAATTTATCCTGTTAATTTATGTTATTTCAGGAAATTGTTGCCAATTTTTCTTGTAGTACGTCAAGAAATTTACTATAATTTAAAATGATAAATAAACCAAATGATGATTGGTTGAAGAATATTTCGGTTTTCCTGAAAATAATGTTTCGAAATAGTTTTTTTTTAATAACTTGTGTATGGTCGGTTCAAATTAAAACCCATTTACACCGTACAATTTGGCGTCCAAAAATCTTTCAAAAATTGTGCATTGATGAGTATGTGTGAAATAGTCACCCCTTTTTTACGTATCACGCCGTCCTGGAGTGTGTGATCAAAACTTTTTCGTGCAAGTGAAACAAGACTTAAAACAAAAATCTACGTGTCTTCGGGTAACCCCTCGGAGTGCAGGGGTTATGTCGGATTTGAATTCAAAGTCACAGGAGGATTCGAACCCGGAACCTTTCTTTACCTAGTAATAGCTTTAACCGTTGCGGCCACTGACGATCCACGAAGGGACAGAAGTTAGAAAAACCCTGTATAATATTAGACTAACCCTTCTAAGACCACATTTGGATTTAAGAATCTCATATTCAAATGATAGGTAAACTGAATCAAGGGGATATCGGATGGCCGGAATTGATTCACAATCTACAATTTTATCCATAATAAAAACATTTCTCAGAAACCAATTTACTATATTTATGTTACCTTTTAAATTTTATTGCTCACAAAATTTTTCAAAAAGTATCAAGTTTTTCTGTAAGTACTATTTACTATTTGTAAAGACTGCTTTCTGTGTACAATCATGTTTTGATTTTTATATTTTCATGGGTATCTTGCGTTAAAGAATACCAAAAAATTGCTGATTGAAAGCAAGAGACCTTTTTTCTTCATCTAAAAAAAAGTTCAATTTTTTTCCTACATATTCAAAGTTTTTTCTTATTTTTTATTCATTTGTTTTATTTTTTAAAAAAGAGGGTTCGCAACAGCAGAGGTCATATAAACCCTCAGGGTGCCGGTGGTTTTGAAAAAAAGCCCTTTTGTAAGTATGTCGGGTACGAATGCAGGACCGCTGGATTCGAACCCGGGACCTTTACCTTACAGTGATGAGCGCTGTGTCAACGCCTAAACCAGTGCGGCCACCGACGCCCCCTTTTGTTATTGTTGTTGGAAATTTTTATAATGTTTAAATAAATAAAAAAAAAACGTTATATGTTATACCTCAATATATTCAAATTGTACGTTGTTAAAATTATTTTATGTTCTTTCAATTTGAACTAATCTGTTGTAATTTGTTTAATAAAATTAAAATTATTAGATCAATAAATCATTTCCTTCACCGGGTAATCTTGGTATCAATCTTCTTATCTACTTAAAGAATCGGGCTGAGGGAAAACGGAAACGGGCTCGTTTAATCCCGGACTGTTATCCCCCGGCAATTAAGCCGGCTAAATATCAGAAGGGGAAAGGCTAATTGTTTTCGATTCAATTTCCAAACAGGTTAAGGAGCGTGGAACGACGATTTTGCAGGTTCGGGAGCACAGGTCGTTCCCGGCCCCAACCGCAAGGCTAATCACGATGTAAACGCACGGTTCCACAGACAATATTGCCGTGGTTGCGGCCGCTTACGGGGGACGGGGGCTGATGAATTTGCATGGAAATGGGTTTATACAGAGCCGGAAAAGGCACCGGAGTTCTGAAGAGTCCGAGGACTTTCTAAGAAAATCGTCACGAAGCCAATTCAAAGCTGGGAAAGTAGTGCTTGAGACTAGCAGCTCATAGAACTCTTAACGCGTAGTGAGCCAACTTCGGAGAAAAACTTCCCTGAAGTTCAGATTGTTATTTCAACAATATGCCCTTCACTGTTTGTAATATTGCTATATCAAAATTTAAATTAAATTTTGTCGTGGTCACATAATTATGTGTACGTAACATGTTATTATAGTAGTACACATTTTTTTTAACGAATTTGTACAGCACTATTTAGTAAAACACTATTTAGTCTTACTTAATTTTTTGATGGTGTCCATCCTGATTTTGTGGAACTCCATAATAACATGATGGGTAGGAAATAAATTGTCTTACTCACAATGGGCGTTTATTAGGGGCGTCGGTGGCTTCAACGGTTTAGGCGTTGACACGGCGCTCATCACTGTTAGGTAAAGGTCCCTGGTTCGAATCCAGCGGCTCTGCACTCGAACGCTCATCTTACAAATGTGTTGTTTTTATAACCTCTGTTGTTGCAAACCCTCGTTAAAAAAAAAAAATGTCAGACGCTTTTCGGTGTAGTACTGACCATCTTCAGTGACTTTTGTATATAAAGTGGTTTGAGAGTTTTTTACCTTCTTAAAAGTCTGGAGGACTGTGGGCTTGGAGAGTGGTCTGGCGTTCATGATTTATATACAAAAAAAAGTCATTGAAGATGGCCTGTATTAGACAAAACGCGTCAGGCGTAATCACCTTTACTTATAAATCTGAATGCTGCTGATANATAAATATATAGTACGTACTCGCTAGACCCTTATCTGTTGCAACCCTTCACATTCTTCCCTTATCACATCTACACGTGTTCACTTCCAAGAAACCCCTCCTTCATTACATCCTCAAGCCTTTGCTAATATTAATATTTTTAATTGAATCCGTCTCGAGCTTTCATCGAGTATAGACCGAAGATTCCCTAATTGGAAGTGGTAATTCCAGTTTTGTATTTGGTTTATATATATAATTAAACAAAGTTCAGTAATTTAATTTCCCCTGCGTCATAATTGTATTAGAAACGGTCCTGTTGTCAGGATGTAAAGCCAAACGACGTGTAACGCCATGGACATTTTATGATGCATATAGCCTCGACTATTCCAATTTTCAATCACTTTTTGTTCGATTCGACAAATTTTTGAAATCCGCTCCTTTGTCTCGTGGAGACAATACGATTTATTGTGCAATACCCAATACGTACGTGATCACAGAAAAAGAAATAAGTTTCGTTTATCTTATATAACAAGGAAGAAGAGTATAGGATGTTCTTTTCAGTAAATTCCAAATTGACACCAACGTTTATTCACACGCCTTATGTTTTTCAAAATCGATTTTAAAAACTACGATGTTGTGAATTATATAATGTAAATATTAAACTATAACTTTGATATTAACAGATATTACAGTGGATGTATAAAAATTAACAATAAACCTACAATTAATATTGCGTTATTCCTGCATTTCGAAATAAAAAAGTGAGAAGTTCATGGGCCGACAAATAGCTGAGGTCATCGCCGGCCCTCTGCGTTTAAAACTCCAGCCATTTGAGCGTCTCGATCTCCACAAACATGGATGTCTGGCCACATTCACTCCCCCAGAGTACTCGATATTCCTCGGTGCGGGGTTATAAGCAAACCCTTCCTTTCACGCTAATAAATTACTTTAACTCTTCCAGACATCATACACTCACCCCAGAGTACTCGATATTCCTCGGGGCGTGTTTCGATCTTATAAAATACATTTTATAACAGTCCTTTATTATAGATTTATCTATGAATAAAAAGTTGTCAAAACAAAAATTTCTATTTTCTTTATTATCATTATAATATTTTTTTCAGATTTCAAAGAAAATGTTTCTTTTTCGGTTTTTCCAGAAATATATCCATTTTTAAAGTGTATTTAATTTTTTGTTTGATGTTTGTTTATACGTCTTCAAATTCACATGTCGACTTGGAATTCTGTCGTTTTGAAAACATCAAAGACAACGACCTTGGCTGAGACCAATCTTCATCCAACGTACCTTAATCGTGACTTACTTTGAGTCAAGATTTAAATTTTCAATCTTTAAATTGATTTTTAAATTCAATCGACATATAATGTACAAATTCAAATAAAATCATTAATTATTGTATTTTATTATGTAATGATTATTTTCGATTAAGCAGTAATAAAAAGTCAGTAGAAAGAATTTGGCCGATAATTTAAACGTCATCAGATCGAAAGTTAAACCGAAGTCCAGAGAAAATATGCCTAAACGACAACGATAATATTTCATCTGCGGATAGGACATAACTGTTTAATCCTCAGCATTCTTCGAACGCTGGGTGGAACAAGAATTACCAAATGGCATTTGCTATAAGCTTAAAAGATTATTGGACAAATAATCACGTAATATATTTGGCCTATCAAGGAATCACAAAGAGCCATTTGAGCATAATAGCGGCGATTGAGATAAGCTGATGTATAAAAAAAACTTTTGCTCGTGTGATTTATATTTTCTATTACTATGGGTATATTTATCAACGTTTAGGGGGTTTAATGCGACTGGTCAATATATTAATAAGGTATTAGGCTAGACAACGTATTGTTGCTTCTGGAATTTGAAGGTGAAGCGCTGGCGTAATATTGCACAAAATTGTAGTTCCACGGAGCAACAGGCATTGTATGATTCTGTATTTCGTGGAAGTATCTATCAGCGTAATCGGGGATATATGTCTGCGCAGTGATGTAGGGTAATATATAGTATCACGACTGGTCAGACTAATTGTTACTGTCAAGTTTTGTTATATGCTTAGAAGGTGATTCTCTGGCGTAATATCAACCAAACTTCTCTCTACCAAAAAGGTTCTAAGGTTCGTCTGTTCAAATTGGAATATATAATTTTGTTTTTCATAGAACATCTATCAGCGTAAGTGGCTATACTGTACCTCACTGACCTGCCAAACAAGTTGAAAATTTGTTTGTCATTCGAAGGTAAAGTGGGTTCAATATGAAAAAACCATGTGGCTCTACTGTTCTGGGCATGTAGGATTGTAAGATTTTGCCTTTTATGGATTATGCTAGTGTAAATGGGTATGTATATATATATATATATATAAAGTGGAAGGTTTATGGGCCGACAAACAGCTGAGGTCATCGCCGGCCCTCCGCGTGTATTCCTTCTCTTTCCTGTCTTTCTCGCGTATTTTGTATTGAACTGCAGCCATTTGAGCATCTCGATCTGGTTACTGACTCTCTGCTTTTACTTGTATATTACGTAGTTATTTTAAAAAGCTAGCCTCTTGTTAGTACCTCAGGTTGTCAATTTAAGAATAGATAAACAACATACAATACATAACATATATATCGCCACAAACATAGAAGTTACATTCACTCCCCCATGGGTATGTAATTACGCAATGAATTATACACAATATTTTCGAAATGAATAATTTGTGTCACAGGTGGGATTCAAACCCACGACTTTCGGCTAAATACGACGCTGCTCTACCACTTGAGCTACCGTGACTTCGATAGCCCATGCCACAAACTACCCATTTCGACTCACCGATTATTTTTCATTTTATTTATTTACAGTCTAAACAGGTCAGGTACCCAAGCATAGGACAGTCAAGCTTCACAACAAAACCATCGTGACAATATAAACTAATAAAAACGGATATAAAAAGAAAAATAACAACAAAGAAGCACTATTATTTCAATTGTACGCAAATCGGCGTATTTAGCTGAAAGTCGTGGGTTCGAATCTCGCCTGTGAAACAAATTTTTCATTTCGAAAATTGTGTATAATTAATTGAGTAATTATATGATTAAGAATAATTTGATAAAAATAATTAAAAAGTTATTAAATAATTATGAACATATGGGCAATTATATAGGGTAAGATATAGTAGTTTACAGACCTTCCAAACTTGCTAAAATAGTTATTAAATTAAAATTTTGTTATGTGGATTGTATGATTTTGTTTTTTGTGATGTACCCATCACAGTCAGCGGTTATGTACGTCTGGACAATTTAGGATTAATGGCCGACAGACCTTCCAAACTTTTTAGGTTAGATATTACAGTAATATTTAGTTAGGTGAATGGAAGGTGAAGCAGTGTTGATATATCAATAAAAATTGTAGTTCAATGGCTTAACTGTTCAGATGAGATTGTACGATTTTGCCTTTTGTGAATGTATTTATGAAACAATCGTGTGGCTCTATAGTTAAAATATACTTTATATATACTTTATATAAAATATACTAAAGAAAGTTTTGTTTTTTGCATTTATCATCGTAAATGGTTATGTACGTCTGGAAAATTTAGCCTAAGATACAGTACTTCACAAACCTTCCAAACATGTCAGAATAATTATAATAGCATTTACGGAAAAGGTGAAGCGCTGGTGGAATATGAACCCTGTGGCTCGACTGTTCTTTACATACGGAATTTTCAGATATCTTTTGTGAATGTATCTATCAGTGTAATAAGTTATATTTGTTGGGGCTAAGGTATGGATATTAATACGAACATATAATACCAAATAGACGTGTAGATTTGTTGGAGCTAGTTATTACCGTAAAATTTTAATGTGTGATTGAAGATTAAAAATGATGTAACATAGAACAACTCTATAACTCTACACTTCAACAGATATGAAATTGTATGATTGTTTGTGAACGTATTTTTCGGCATGATTGTTTAATGGGTTTGAAGAGATAGCTGGCCAAATGATCTCTATATCTCATAGACCAGCCGACGTGTTAGATTACAGTAAAATTTTGCTATATTCAATTAATTAAGGTTTTTAGTTGAGATAAAAAAGTCAGTGTCACGAGCGGGATTCGAACCCACGACCTTCGGCTTGATACGCCGCGACTCTACCACTTGAGCTATCGTGACTTCGATCCCCTCGGGCAACAACTTACCGTCTCAACTCTCCGTGGCCATTCCATTTGTCGCCGATAATCCAATCCGTTTACACGACATTTGAAAAATGGCAAAAAGGAGGGAAAATTCAAAAGATGGGATTGAGATGGGATGTTGGTGCCCGAGAGGATCTAAGTCGTGGGTTCGAATCCCGCTCGTGACACTGACTTTTTTATCTCAACTTAAAACCTTAATTAATTGAATGTTATTAATTGGTCAAGCGGACCACGAAAAATAGGGAATTTTGCTATATGATTGGAATGTGAAGGTACTGGTAATCTACAGATTAACTGAACTAATAAAAGAGTAATATTTTGTCTTTTCTGAATGTATTTATTATTTATATATTTTCGTAAGTGCTGAAATCTGGTCATTTTTATTATAGGTCAATTGTTATTCATATCATTTCGAAAGGTTAAATAATATTTTTAGATTTGTTTGGTTTGTTTTCCGTGTAATTTATTATAATTCATAAAAAATATGATAATAATGAATAAAGTATGTTAGATTAAAAATAATTATTTTTATTCACTGTAAATAAAACTTATGGCTCGTGCCTAAATCGGAGGAATTCTGTGTAACCGTGTTCTCTCTAGTTGGGCTCGGCTATCCCGGCTCGTAAATTCATTCTAATGGCCGCTAATGTTGTCATTTTTATGACACGTAATAGCGGTCATGATCGCGTTTAATAACGTTGACCGCACGGTCATGTTTCACGGGCGATTTGCGACTGAACAGTTAATATACTCTGTCCTTTCAACATTCACCGAATTTTCCCAGGGGAGAATGCATTATGTTTTCCTCCCTTAAAATGCATTTTCCCGTTAATTTTCGCCCGAATATTTATTTATTATATACAAATTTATAAATAATTTAACCTTGCTAAACTAAATTTTACAGTTTTTTAAAATTTGAAACGTAACAATTCTGTACTTTTCACAGTTAAAACATCAGAGATGAATTATAGTTTATACACTTCTTTTTTTATCCACAACAAAGGTAAGATCAATCTGACACTAGAGGATTGTATTTCAAACGTCAACAGCTGCCATTTGTTTGCTAATACTGACAATATTCTTCGTCAATATTGTCTAGCTTTTCAAAAATTGGCCCGGTTTTTTAAAGCAAATTCAAAAGACCGTTTACCTCGCGAATAAAATTCAGCATATAGGGAAAAAATATTGTTTTATTTTCCTAATAAACAACTTTTTTTTATAACAAAAGGACAATTTTGATTCAATTTCCTTTTTTGTTCTTTTTTTTGACGGGCATCCGGCATCCAGGTCATTTCAGTCTATATTCTATTTAACCCTTTCAAACACTACATTCATACAAATAAATACATATCCATACAGTACACTCATTCCGTTTGGTCGGTGGAGTACAAGAATTCCTATACTTAAACTAATCTAGATTGGGGTCGATGGAGTACTTTTATAAATATTTCGCCATCGACCCCGAACACAAACTCATACGCTCTCAACGTTCGGGGGGCGATGATGTTATATTTCACCCTCACCCCTCGCCATTCACGCTAATAAATACATTCACTCAGACAAAACATATAGACACAACAAGTAAGACATATTATATACAATAAACAACCTCAATTTCCCCTAAAAAGTGGACCAGGGGACTCTGAAACTCGCTACCGTATTCGAGAACTCTTCGTAAGTCCGGCGGCATGCCTACACGCTCTCTGCATGGAGCCAAGGCATGACACTCCTCTATTATGTGGGACACATCGACCAACCTTTTTCTGCATAAGGGGCACCTGCGCGGGCATTGCCCACCCCAATTTCCTATTATTTCATTACTTAGGCACACCAACTTCTAAATATATTAGTCCATTGTAGAATATAATTTTTTTAATAATTAAATAGCTGATTCCTAGAATAAAGTGTTCCGGGGGACTGCAGAAGCCGAGTGACTATGGTGTCAGACTCTATTTGCCAAACTAGCGGTTTTGGGTTCGAATCACGTCAGTGTCCATGGCTTTCTGGTTATTAATTATTATTAATTCTGGCTAACATCCTCCTGGTTCTACACACATGAGATTTTCTCACACTCGTGTTTTTTTTTTTAATTTTTATTAGAATTTTTGTTTTATGTTGTCCTATTGTTATTATAATTGAATATGTGGTACGAAAGAAAACATAATTATATTATTTTCTATTTTTATCCTTACAAAACTGAGTAAAGTAATTTGCAACATGTAGGACAATCGATACCTGCGAACCGTCTATTTACATTTGTTTAAATTTGATTACATTTATGGCTTGATACTTCACAATTACAATTATATCTTTGAAAAACCATTCTTTCAAGTTTATAAATTATCTATCTGTTTGTGTCACCAATATTCAACAAGCAGAAACATCATCAAGGGGCTCCGACCACTCGCTCTGGAATCTGAATAAGTTGATTTTATTTCATCTGCAGCACCCACTCCGCAATGTCATAAAATATAGCCAAATCTTGCTTTGATTGTCGACCAGGGGTTTTCAAAAATATTTCCATCATCATTAAATGTGGAATTGATAGCATTTTTTTAGCTGTATGAGAAGCTGACACACAACTGTGTTAATAGTTCAATGATTTTCTCTCCTTTTGAAAAATAATTAATTTGAATTGTTCATATTTCATTTTTCTTTGAAAATCGTTGTTCTTTGTTGAAGATAAACTGTTGGTCGTATGATGGGAGCATACCTCACATAAAACAACACGTCGTTCAATATTAAATATGAGATAAATTGTTGCAAAACCGGACACCATCTTTCTAAGCTTATGTAAAAAAAAGCTTGTGTGTAAAAAGAACCTCGGGAAAAACATAACATAAAATTTATTTTAAGTAATTTAGATAACGCGCGTGTGGTGGTTAGTGACCGTTAGTTAATGATTATTTTGAGATCATGAGATGCGGTCTGATGTGACGTAGGTTTTAGAAAAACAGTTTCTTTATCGTGCCAACGTTTCGATCTTTATTAAGAACATCTTCAGGGCCTGGGATTCACAAATACTATTTACATTATACAAATACATGTAGGATGTAAAAAAATGAATTTATACAATGCTAGAAATTTTAGAGTCAATTAAAAATATTTGTACTCACTCAAAGTGTTTGTTTTCTGTGTTCTACATGTGTGATGTTCAAAATGGTGAGTAGCCAGTGTTATTTGATTTTGTTTCGGTTTTTTGCAATCATTCATATGTTGTTTCACGGTCCTATCCAGATATTGGGATGTAATACTCATGTAAGTTGCCGGACAAGTTGGCTGTAAGTTGGT
The DNA here is from genome assembly GCF_000648675.2 of Cimex lectularius. NCBI lineage: Eukaryota > Metazoa > Arthropoda > Insecta > Hemiptera > Cimicidae > Cimex > Cimex lectularius. The sequence goes on along the minus strand of NW_019392678.1, from coordinate 1,747,988 downwards.
TGTAAGTTGGCTTTCCTTTCCCTAATTATACCCGTCTATGTAATACTGAAAGGATAATCGGGCTGAACCATTAACCATTTTTCCCATTGTCGGGTCCTTTCACCTCAAAGAAGTACTCCTCACACAAAAATGTCTTTCTATCCCTATATCCTTCCCCACCCCTTCAAAATCCAACGTATATAAATACAAAACATCAATATCAACACGACCCCCAATAACGATACATCTACACAGAAAACAAACACTTTGAGAGAGTACAAATATTTCAATAGAGTCTGAAATTCTAGTGTTGTATAAATCCATTTTTTCACATCCTACATGTATTTCTATAATTTAAACAATGTTTATAAATCCCAGGCTCTGAAGATGATCTCAATAACGATCGAAACGTTGGCACGATAAAGAAAATATTTTTATAAACCTACGTCACACCAGATCGCATCTCACGATCTCCAAATAATCAATTTAGAAAACTTTTGACATATGATTATTTGTGGTTATTTTGTGCATGTATTTCAAGGTAGATGTGTATTTTTAAGCAGAATAGGAAAATAAATTTGCAGCATTGTATTTAATTGAATCTTAATACGTAAAGAAAAAAATTGGGCATAGTTCGCCGGTTGTTTCCTCGTTGATGTCGAGTGTTTTAAATCAAATTGCAAATTTTGCGAGATTTTATCCAAATTCAACGTTATGGCAACCGTAAGAAAACTGAACTATTGCCCTTCAGCCAATGTTAACAATGTTTAAATTTTATGATATATTAAGTGAGAAAAATAAGAATAAAAAACTGCAACATTTTATAATTTATTATTGACGGAATTTAAACTTATACCATTGCGTGATAGTCAGAAGGTTTTAAATCCCATAAAATTTCTGTTGATCGGTGAAGTCGATAATTAATTAAAACAAATTAATTATGGTTAACAACAAAAACATAATGAAAAATCAACAAATATTGTTGGCGTTCAAAAAAATAATGTTATAATAATGTATAATAAAATATTTATAATTATGTAATGCTTCAATTTACGCATCGCTAAAATATTTTTTATGCTACTTTTATCCATTGGTAGATAAGTTTTTACAATTCATATTTTTTTAGCCAACCTCACAGATATAATTATACTTCTCTCAGTCAATGTTTAAAGTTTTTGCTCGTTTATAATCGCTTTATAACAACAACAAAAACAGAGTACAAGATATACTTCATGAAATAGGAACGTGTTAAGATGAATGGCATTCAGGTAGAACAAAAGTGGTAAGATTATATTTGAGATCCAATTACAGTTCTTCACATAAAGTACATCAGCTCAGTCCTACTTCCAGTTTATTTTTAGATAAAATTTGTTCTATTTGTTTTGAACTTCTGTTAACCTTACACGTTCTCACGAGTAAATATTCCAGAATTTCCAAGAATACAATAGTAATTAGGAAAAGACAATGAAATTGTTTAACTTTTAAGTTGTTTTTGTTTGCTTTGGAGTGGGGGGGTTGATATTTTTTTTGTAAATCCAACTGAAAAGAAGGTTAAGCCAAGTGCAAGTACATCATTCAACGCCGGTTAAATTTTTGATGTAGGCGGAAAGTTTAGAGTTCTCTTCTTGTTTTACAATACAAGGGCCCTCATGTTTTAATGTTCTTCTCTTCAGAACGACTTAGAACTATAAATAGCTCATGGACTTTCTGAATTTAGTTTTGTCGAACTCACCTAAGGTTCGTGTAACAATTAATTATGTGCGAGAGCCTCACGCTAGATGAGAGCTTCCACACGAGAGGGGTAGCCTGCGCCAGCTCTACAAATTTAAACGGGACTCGATATCGACTTGACCCGCATCGCCTTTCTGTTTTCATGGTTGACCATAGCTAAAACATGATTACTTGGCTACTTTTTCTCTATAGGATATACATTATAAACAATTTTTAAAAATCAGTTTGATTCAATCAAAATTTTAAAGTACTGGAACTAATGGAAAATGTATGCATCTGTTTTCTTGTTTTGTTTGGGAACATTAATGTCATTTCTACATCATTTTATTATACTATTTTATTCGCTTTCGAAATGCATATTTGTAATACGACATTTTTTATTTCATAACTTATATAATAATGTTTGTTTTTGAGGAGTGAGAACAAAAGAGTCAAAAGATTTAATGCTTTTCATCACTGCTTATACAACTAAAAATGACCAATTTCATCGTTTAAAATATAAACTAACAAATGGTAATTAAAAAATTAATTATTTTTTGTATTTCACCTTGAAAAGGGTATGATATATAATTACTCAATACCCCAAGAATCTTATAAACTATTGTTTAAAAATAAATACGTTGTTTTATTTGATTTATTGCCCTATCTTGCTAAAACAATAGCATTTGGAATTTTTTAAACGATTTTATTCGTTTATTCTTTATTAATATATACATACGTACTTAGTGGCACGACAATGCTCACAAAATTTTTACTAAGACAAAAGAATTTTTATTGCATTTATTTGCTGTACATTGAATACATTATTCAGAGAATAAACCGATAATATAGAACAACATAATGTAAAATGAGCAGCCTGCTGTCAATAAGTTTTACTTGCGCTCAAGAGCAGAAGTTGTGAGCTCACAAATTCATTACGAAAGTAAAAAACAAAAACAGATTTTCCCAAATTAGCTTTAGCAGTACACATTCGTTTTTTACACTATTGAAATTGTATACATTTTTAAATGATTATTTAAATTATTTTTGTATTATTTTCGATAAATTTTTCTTATTTAATTATATGTTTAAAAAATATTAAATAGGTCATGAAGGAGAAAGGAATTTATATAAATTTTGTTTTGATATATGATTCTTAATCCTACATCATAAGCATTGTTATAATGCATGGAAGTGTTTACTTTAGGAACAATAAATTTTATTAAAACATTTGTTCTTGTATTGTAATTGTAGTCCATAATGGGTAACAGTTTATGCTTATAAATACAAAGACATGAATACATCGAAAATAATTGTTTGACATTTAACCCTTCACAATTAGTGTAGGGTTGTTTTGTGTTGTACCCTCTATGTTTATTTAGAAATATTTTTAGGAATTTTGAGTAATAATAATAATTAGAGAAATGGTAGATTTTGTGGTACGACACCAAACAAACATCCAGTATTTTATCAAGAGTTGTGCTAATGCAAAGTAAACTTACTTCATTAAATCTGGATGAAGAATATTTCTTAAAATTTTACATTTATAAAATACTTTTCTCAACCTTTTACCAATGAGTTGGTATGAAACTTGAAGTTTAATTTAATCAAAAATATTCCGAAATATTTAACTTGTTTAAAAAAGGGTATAATAGGGCAATTACAGCTAATTAAATTTTCACAAGAGTGTAATACTAGGTTTTCATTAAAGATTTGATTGGAGTGACTAAATTTAAATATTTTAGTTTTAAATATATTTGAAAGTAATAAATTACTATCTAAACATTTTAATTACTTTCAATTAATTAAGGTTTTAAGTTGAGATAAAAAAGTCAGTGTCACGAGCGGGATTCGAACCCACGACCTTTGGCTTGATATCAAGTCTTGAGCAAGCCGAAGGTCGTGGGTTCGAATCCCGCTCGTGATACTGACTTTTTTTAAATCTCAACTTAAAACCATAATTAATTGAATGTTATTAATTGGTCAAGCGGACCACGAAAAATAGTGAATTTTAATTACTATCATTTCATAGTTAATAGTTTGTATTATATCATCATAATTTCTGCCAAAAAAGTATAGATATATGATCAGCGAATCCCAGTATTTTACTAGAAATACTTTTAGTTTAGTAAGTCGTTAGTAAGTAAATCGTTAATATATATAAAAAATAGTACAGCATACACATTTTAATAAACAATTATCATTTTATTAGCGTAATACTAATAAAATTAAGCTAATTGCTTCAATGTTTTTAGAAATAAATTAAAGAAAATGTTTTTAGTATCATACGGACTTATGAAATTCTACTTGGTTTTATTTGGATCGTAAAGTTTTTTTTGTTCCAAGAAGAGAGAAAAAAAGACGCATTTGTAAATAAATTAACTTGAGGACAACAAATTGTTTTTGTTCAGGCTAATGCGCAACTGCCGGGTTATTGTGCTTTAATTGTGTTTTAATTATATCATGGCTTAGAACCCCCTCCGGAGCTGAGCTCCGTTGATTTAAAACCATTTACGAACCTTTCTCCCTTTTTCCTCTGTTTGTACAATTGTAATGAAGAAAATTCTATTAAATTTGACGTCGCCGGTCCGATGGCCCGTTTGTTTTATTGATGGAAAACCGGGCGGGGCCGCCATATATCCAATCAGCTATGTTGACAGAAGAGAAATGGAGTAAATACAACGATCTTGACTTCGTCTCCAATACCTTTAAGGAATCTCATCAGAGAATTCTGAAATATGGCACGATTCCTCAGTTGTTTCATGCGTCATGCTTTCATATTTATGACAATATTCAGCATCGTTGAATCATTTGCAAAAGCGTCACCTTATGAATTTTTTTTTAAATTAATCAACACCACACTGGTTGAACTGTTTTAAGCCAAAATTGTATTTATCAGTGAATCTATAAACTTGAATCCATACACGTTTAATTTTGTAAAAATAGGATACAAGGACCAATATTTAAATATGTACGATCATTTAAAAGAAAATATTTGCTGCTTGTTAAGTAAACAATATATTCATTTATAGAGAATAAAATCATGTTTCATAGGTCAAAAAGTCTGCCCATCCAAGATGATTTGTTCCGTCACGTTTCGGCTTCTCGTCTTCTTAAGTGTGTCTGGTGCTTTGGATTTTTTCTTAGAATCTGGGGGTAATAAGTTTCAACTTCATCGTTTACGATTATTTTGGTCTTTTAGCTGTTTTAGTCTGTCCAACGCTTTCGCCCTTTCTCGCCAATCTCATTTGTGTTGTTGGCCCACCCTGTTTACATTCTTTCCCGGACAAATGATTTCTTGTAACGCCAAAAAACAACGCTTTTTTAAAAATAAATTGTCAATAAAAATTAAAAAAAAACTTAAAATTGGGTCGTTACCGATTATTTTGGTCTGGGGTTTCGCACCTTACATGGATCGGATTTTTTCCCAACTCAAAAATGGCGAGAAGGTGAAACGCGTCTGGAAGGTAAAAATAGTATACAGACAGGCCACAATGATCTTCATGACGAAAATACTCATTTATTATTCCTTTGGTTCGAAGGAAAATTCATAAAAATCGAAATACCATTAATATAATTAAATTTCAATTTATTTCATTGTGGATAGTTGCATTTGTACTGTTTTCTGTTGTTAGTAATTATTATATTAGTCAAATAAAAGCTTTTATCTATTTGTGTTCAATTTACACACTAAATTGGGATTTTCATGTTTTATGTGGTTTTATGTATTAACTGACAAAACTACACACATAAACCACTCAATAGGATGTCTCGGATCGTTGGATGCGGTCAAATTACTGAGTTATCACCACCAGACTTGAGAAAAAATAATGTCAAAATAGAAATTTACATCTTCGACAGAGCCGTAAAAAAGTAAATAATTGTAAATTTTCCTTACAAAAATTTTCCTAAATTTTTTTCGAAGGCTTTGTTTAAATGCCGTTGATGATGAGTTGGTCAATACCTCTTCATCATTTTGCCATGTGTTTTTACTTGTTTGTACAAGGCATTTTTCACAATTAATAAAAATAGTGTAAAAATAAGTTTGTGATTTTTTTGTGCTATGAATAGTTTTAATTGGGAATATTTTAACTAGTTCATCCCATAATTTAATTTTCTTTGTTATTATTAATTGTTTGTGTGCAAACATAGGATAGTCTGATTAGCTTCTTCTCTTAAAACTTTTATACAGAGTGTTACCAATTTAGTTTTTGTTCTTGTTATTAATATAGTGTGAACATTACTCTTGTGTTATGGAGAATAATTATGATTGGGGGGGGGGGCAACGGTTTAGGCGTGACACGGCGCTCATCACTGTAAGGTAAAGGTCCTGGGTTCGAATCCAGCGGTCCTGCATTCGAACCCGTCATACTTACAAATGTGCTTTTTTTTTCAAAAACAACGGCACCCTGAGGGTTTATATGACCTCTGCTGTTGCGAACCTTCGTACCAAAAATACAAATTAAAATAAAATAATAATAATAATAATTTATGAAGCTGTGAGATCCGTGCTGCTTGAAGGATCTTCAATCGTTGTCTGCAGACGGCATAATCTGTTAATTGCCTTTCAAACCGGGTTATTTGCTGAGTTTGCCTGCAGATAAATCACAACGCGTCCTTTCACTCGATATGAAAACTTTATTTTTCTTTTAAATGTTTATCTTACATGAACGTTTCTAATGAGTCATGACTAATTTTATTTCTTTGTCAGTTTTCTTATAATTCTTTTATGTCAAATTTTATGTCCTGTTCCATTGCGTTTTTTTATTGAAGCTTTATTTATCTATTAGCTATGTATAAATCTCTTACGGATGGAATAAACATTTCCATTTGTAGCAATTTTTCTGGGAAAAGTTCATGGTAAATGAACAAAAGGAAGCGCGACGCATTCCAGGCCTGGGAATCTCCGTTTCACTTTGCTCGGCTCATTTAGCGCTTTATTTTTGAGACGAAACGGCCCACTGTAAACATGCAGTCTTTACAACATTAATATTCATTGTTGTTGGTAATCCTTGAAAGCTATTTTCCGCCCTCAGCCCGACCACCGCCAAACTTCACCAACAATCTTAATATTTTATCAACACCCAATGGAAATAAGACTGACTTAATTTTGAGCCCAATGGCTGACATGAATTTAGCCCTTCTAGTCAACTACGGCGAATTTCAAAGCAGGCTTTTAAGCCGTATTATTTATCAAAATCCCTTTGTAATTTGATGCCTTCTTGCGTCGTTCAATTTGTACCCAGTAAGTTTTCAAATTTGTACAACCATTCTACGACGTTGAAGTTTCAAAACTGTAATAAACAACCGAACCAACTTACATAAAAGGACTACAAGCAGGTGGCTAGAATTGAAAAATTGCAAAATAAGAAATATGTGAAAACAGACAGAAAAACCATGCTGAAAAGAATTAGAAAAATTAAAAACACCTCTATTTAAATATATTTATTCTGTACAATAATGTATCATTTTCGCAATTTTCTGTCTTGCACCTTTAAAAAATAGTTTCATTTATAAAAATAACCAGTTTGGTCGTTAAAAATTAAATGCATCGTAGAGTAAAAAACAAAACATTATCATAAAGCCCTATTCTCATTTATTGAAAACAGCTGTACAAAATGACTTCAGAGATTTGGTCATTTCCGGTCATTTTGGTTTGCCCATTCTAGTTGGTTTGGACCATCACATTTCGGTTTCTCATTGTCTCCAATAGTGGATCTGTCAGAATTGGATATTTTTTCTAAAACAAAACAAAGGAATTGGGTCGTTGCTCTGTAAGGGGTATAAGCAGGGTGTGGCGCTAACTCAAAACAAAATGGCAAAATGCAGAAAAGCGTCTGACAGAGAAAAATAATCGTTAACGACCAAAATACGCGTTCAGCTTCTTTGAGACTCTACTAGATAATCTTTAAACTTATCACGTATAATGATAATAATTAAATTTTATATTTTTGGTGTGGGTGATTGAGTTTGTACCGCTTCCTGTTACGGTAGATTTTTGTGCTGGTCAAAGAAACGGATTTTATCTTGTGGTTCAATTTTCACAGTGAATTTTATGTTTATGTTAAATTTATATGAATATTATGAAATAACAAAACTGAGAAAATAAAACACAGACGAACGACTGAACATGCTGTTTTGGATCGCTGGATGGGATTTAGCTAAGTGCCCATCACCAGCGGACCTCACCAAATAAGTTCGAAATAAAAAATATAAAAAATATTTAAAATAAAGTTTTGGGTGTAACAATAAAATACCAGAAGGAACTAGGAACATAATTATAACTAATATCAGTACAAGGTTTTCTTGTCTTTTTTATGTTTAATTTTGGTTCGGTTACATTTTGAGCACTAGCAGATTTGTTAATACCATGACGATATGCATATTTCTTGATCTATATAATTACACAGTTTACGTACGAAAAAGTTATTGTTATAAGTGTAAATATGTGAATCATATACAATGTTTTGAATGTTATCAATATTTGTATATTTGTATTTATTTAGCATAGAGAGAAAGAGAAGGTGAGAAAGAGAGGGGGAGAGAGAGTGAGTGATTGAGAAAGGCAGAAAGACATAGTGAGAGAGACACACAGTATGATAGATGATAGATGAAAACGTGGATTCATAGAGACGAGAGAAAGAGTGAGAGAGAGAGAGAGAGAGAAAGAGAGAGAGAATGAGAAAAAGAAATAGAGAGAGAGGGAGAGCGAGAGAGAAAGAGAAGGAGAAATAGAAAAAGAGAGGGAGAGAGACAGTGAGGGAGAGAGAGAGAGTGAGAGAGGACAAGAAAATCAGACAACGAGGGAGGGAGAGAGGACGAGAAAACCAGAAAACGAAAGAGAGAGAGAGAGAGAGTAAGAGGACGAGAAAATCAGACAACGAGAGAGAGAGAGAGAAAGTGAGAGAGAGAGAGAGGACGAGAAAATCAGACAACGAGAGAAAGGGAGAGAGAGTGAGGGGGAGAGAGAGTGAGGGAGAGAGAGAGAGAGAGTGAGAGGACAAGAAAATCAGACAACGAGATAGGGAGAGAGGGAGAGAGAGAGAGAATGAGAAAAAGAAATAGAGAGAGAGAGAGTGAGAGAGGGAGAGAGAGAGAATGAGAAAAAGAAATAGAGAGAGAGAGAGAGTGAGAGAGGGAGAGAGAGAGAGAATGAGAAAAAGAAATAGAGAGAGAGAGTGAGAGAGAGAGTGAGAGGACGAGAAAATCAGACAACGAGATAGGGAGAGAGGGAGAGAGAGAGAGAATGAGAAAAAGAAATAGAGAGAGAGAGAGTGAGAGAGGGAGAGGGAGGACGAGAAAATCAGACAACGAGAGAGAGAGAGAGAGAGAGAGGACGAGAAAATCAGAAAGAGAGAGAGTGAGGGAGGGAGAGTTAATAATTAACTTTACTAAATACCTTACTAAATAACTTTACTTACATTATATATTAATTATATTGATATTTCTGTTATAGACTTTAGTTGCTTTGTAATAGTAATAAAGTGGGAGGTTTATGAGCCGTCGAACAGCTGAGATCATCGTCGGCCCTCTGCATGTTTTCTTTCTTTCTTTTTCTCTTCTTTCGCCCATATTTTGTTTTAAACTGCAGCCATTTGAGCGTCTCGATCTGGTTGCTGACTCTCTGTTTTCAAATACATACTACGTTGATATCCTAGAATGCTAGTCTCTCGTTTGTACCTCAGGTTGTCAAATACAGAATAGAAACAAAACATACAGTACATATACATCACCACAAACATAGATGTCCGGTCATATTCACTTCATCAGAGTACTTGATATTCCTCGGGGCGAGTTGCCATGTAAGTTACGGATCTACTTTAATTTAATTTAATTTAATTATATTTCAAATATAGCTTTCCAAATTGTAATACGATGTTCATATTACTTAACCTTCAAAATTTGTATTTCTGAAAAAAGGTAATTTAAAGTTCTTTCTACCCTTCTTAATTAGCCCTATCCCTAATAGTCTTTTAATATAAATTTGTTTAAATGTTTGTAATAACATAAATACATTTTAAATATTACGAACGTTTGTCTTTTGTAGCACAAGCGGAATTGTTTTGTCATTAGTTTATTTTTATGCAAGGCACGCGATCATGATATATACATTAATCACCAAACCTAATTTTAACTTTTATAATATCTAAATGTTGGCAGAAGGAAAAAAAGTTGAATTGAAATTAATGATTCTAAATTGTTTTTGTTTACCGTTCTTTTCTTATCCCCCGATCTAATTATACACACTGATCCCTGTGACAGGGTAGATCCCTCCCCCGGCCTAGATAAAACTGTATAAGGATAAGACACACGTCTCGTTTCGCCCTGACAGTTCCAGGCAATTAAGTAAAAACATGTTGTTCTTTCTCTTGGATCCGCAGTGTTCTTCCAGCTCCGCTCCGAGAACAACCTCATCCAGGTACAGTTTTCAGCGAAAGTCTGCCACTTTGAATTTTGCACATTTATCAGGGAGAAACACAGTCAATGCAAATTATTTCTTTGCTTTATAGCTGCAGCCTCGACTGGAAAATTTACAAATAATATTTGCAGTTGCTGATAGTATTTAAAATTCGTAATTGCTATCTGTCTTCGATAAATTTATAAATAATTTAGATATAATATAATTTGATCAAATTCACTGATATCGTCGTCAAAGAAGTTTTTCGTATTTAATGGGAAAGAATTAAACATTTCATAAGTCATAAAACTTCAAAAGTTAACGATTTTTTTATAATGTTAACGTATAGTAGTTATTTTCATAAAACTTCATTTTGCCAATACTATCAATTTGGATGTCAAATTGGATTTGGATTGAGAGGAAGAAACCAAAAATGAATAACTCTACTATATCTTTGCATAAATGTTTAAATAATAATGGAACTATACAGAATCATATTATAAAACCAATAGTTAAAAAATAATGTAATCATAATGAAATATATGTAATTTGGGACGTTGGCGAACATTTTCGTCTGCCTCACTGGATAGGTCTACCGTTTTAATATTTTGTAATCTTCAGTGTGTGCATGTCAAAAAGTGTTTTTGTTTTTCAAACATAACCGGAATGTAATCGGTTCTGATATGGGTATGAATAAGAAGCAGATTTTGGCACCAAAACATACAAAAATGGCTAAAATTCCATACACATCAGACAGATTCAAACTGCTGACAGGCAGTGCAAAATGATCGTAAACAACCAAATTCCTACATTATATCCAGTAGGCCTGATGAGAAATTAACTTTAAAAAAATCACACACGTTGAAGATGGCAAAATGCTAAAGCACAACAAAGGTAGCTAGACCAAAATGGATGTGAACGACTAATCAGGTTCATCACGCCCCCGATAAACACAAAGATATTATGGATTTGTAAAAAGTAAAGTTTATGCAAAATAAGTATTTTACAAATGCAAACTTTTAGAAAAAAATTAATTTAATAAATTTAATTGTTCGGTCGTTATTGTGATAGTTATCTTTCCGCACATTTCAAAAGGAAATTTCACAGTACGCTCTGTCGCCGTCTTTGGAAAGAAATTTTTTAAAAGAAGTGGGGATAAACAACTGAAAGAAAGAAGAAATGAATTTCCAAAAGATATTGATACAAAATTAAAAATAATTTTTTGAAAATCATAGTATACAATTAATTATTTCCAAAATAATGAACAATCCCACAGTGGATGCTCAGAAACGATCTTAAACTGTAAACTCTATTACTTGTAAATAATAGTTAAAAAACGAAAATATTTTGAAGTTGCTTCTTGAACTAAACTATTCTATGTTCTTGTAGTTTGTTAATGATAATGAAAAATTAATTGAATTAATTCAACTTTTTTATCTAAGGTCTTGGTTGAGAAGAATAGTTAGTGTCACAAGCGGGATTCAAACCCCACGAACCCGGTAGACCGGGTAGCCATAAATGGTACAGCCGATGGTCGTGGGTTCGAATCCCGCTCGTAACACTAACTTTTTCATCTCGACCAAGACCTTATATTAAAAAGTATAATTGATTGAAAGAAAGAAATAAAAGAGAGAAAAAGATGCAAAAATATTACGTATGTATGGAAAATTTTAAGTTTATGTAAACTCGTTGAACAAGAAATAAAAGATATTAAATGTAACTAATCATGACTGAATATTGAAACGTCTATTAAAAAATAATTGCAAAACCTGGATTTTATGACTCAATACCCGATTTAAGACATGTCGTGCTTATTTTATTGATATATCAAAATAATAAATCTACCGTTTGATCATACATCCATCTGTGTGAGTTTTGTTCATATTTGAATATTTACGGTTTATAGAGTTTTGGAGCAAATTTAAAGAAATAAATTGGTCAACTACAGCAACTAGGAACAATTGTAGCAACAACACTTCGCCACCCCGTTTCATTTATTTGTTGTTATTTATTTAATCTTTCCAAAATAGCAATATATCGATCTATCTATTCGTCTACCTTGTATTATATTTTTGGTGATTAGTCCGTATGCATAATTCTTCTCTATCTGTTTAATTAAGTTAAAAATAAATTATAACAAAACTTTAATATATGTTATTACCGTTTTCTTTGTTGTAATACATTAGATAATATTTTTTTTATCACTACTGTAGATTTGTTCAAAATGAGAATAACCTTTCGATTTTAATTTTTCTGTTTAAAGGATGAAGCTTTTTTTGGCATTTCTGTCTCTCTGCGTTGCATTAGCCGCAGGCCAAAACTGCAAATCCGACGTCTGCGATATGGTATCGATCAACTGCGATCAATCAGTTTTGGAAACGTGTGACGGTGTCGTCTTGCCGAGAGGGTCGGGATTTTGCGGATGTTGCCCCGTTTGCGTGCCGTACAGGGGTGAGTACGATGGTAAACCAAAATCCTATCAATTATTAAAAACAATCTATTTCAATTAATTAACAATTAACTTTATACTTGATAAGGTTTACATAATTAGATATGTAATATTGATAAAGTCTAGTTTTGTTTAGTCAGAGGCCAATTTATCACAGAAAAGAAGCACATTATCTATATTGTATTTGGTAATGTAGAAAGATAGATTTGATCTGACCGATCACCTTGTTTAACACCCTTTCTATTGTAATTCCTTTTCCTATCCGAATCCTTTTTCCACCCCCTCCAGGCAAGAGAGTGCTTCCACCTCCTCGTTGGTTCTTGCTGGACGGCAAACAATCAGACATGACAAATATTATGAATATAATTTATTGTCGCTATATTAACCACAGTTTTACGAGGGATAAAAAAGGTTTCCCTTTAAAAATTAACTATGTCCTTTTCTCACTGCCAGAAATGAGATATAGAAATATATCCATAACTATGACTGGACGATGGAGAATGAATTTGTGTTGATCATATGATACTTATTTATGTATGATACATGATAATTGTTTGTCAGTAAGAGTAGGTCTTCAAAAGAATATTGACACACAAATAACTTGATAGACATAAGAAACCCAAAAAATTAACGATAATCATTAGATGACATAACCAAATTCACCATTAGAGTTCATAATATGAAAATTCAAAACATAAATTAATACTCTATTTTTACGTTTGCCAGGATAAAAATAATGTTTAGAAATCCATTTTTTTAAAGGTTTGAAATATTTGTCATGTCGATTGTTTGCTGACTGAGAGAAGTAAAATTATAATTTATACGATATATTTATCCAGTCTTTGGAAGTTTATGAAGATTTACGAGCATCAGGTTTTTGAAAATCACAGAAAAACATGTAATTCAAGACTACACGGGCATAGATAATCCAGAAACATCAAGTAACATAAAAGTACTCGTCTTTGTACAAAAATCATCCATTATTTTATTTATAACTTCACTATACCTTTTAATAATGGTAAAACTAAAACGTAGTGTAAATAACACGTAAAATATTATTGATTAAAAGTTCTAAGTTTTTAAAAATATTTTTTGAGCTGTTAGTAATACTATTTATACTAAAAATGTTAGTAAAATTAACAATATGTATGAAAAATACAAAAACTTTTAAATTTTGTATATATATATTCCTTATACAGGGTGTACTTTTTAGATGGCTCGACCAATGAGGCTATAAAAAATATGAATTTATATAATTTTGAAGTTGAACCTTGTCTGAGATACCCTGTTTAATTTTTCTCCAATGAAAGGTTAAAATTTGAAACTAGGCTAAAAAATATTAAAGTGGTATTTTTCGTTTTTGGATAGCGTCATTGCTTCAAGAGAAATTCAGCAGGGCCATCTAAAAAGAACACCATTTTTGATAATTATGTATTATCACAATATATATATATTAAAAAATAATAAAAAGTTTAAGTTAAACAGCACTTTTGTAAATTTATTATTAGGTACTCAATGAAATCTAAAGTAATGTAAATGTACACTAAATAGCAATATATTGTTAGTTATATTATTTATATTTTACTTTTATAAATTTTCTCTTAAGAATTCAATAAGATAAATAATATTTAATCTATTTTATAACATTAGTATATAGTTTCAGCTCATAATTTTAATTTAGTTCCTTGCAAAGCTCAGGTCTTAGTTGACATCATATACCATAAATAGATATCCGATTCTCTTATGCCACCTTTGTCAAAAATAATGAAGTGAAACATTCGGTATCTCCAAAAACAGGGGAAAAATGGCACCCTGAAAACATCATCGTTGCCAATACACAACGGAAATCCGGTTAATGAACAAGCAGACAAATTGTCCAAAGGAGACAAAACCAGCTATAAACCGCAAACATAGACTATTCCGTCTCAGAATGGATTTCGGGAAAAAAAGGAGAACTGGACGAATTCCCGAGGTGCCAGAATCAGTACACATGATTAATGAGCCGTGGCCGAAGCATTGCTACAGTTAGACAGGACATAACTCAGGGATGTGATAGGTCAATGGCAAATGAGAAAACATTTACCCTACATTTGTAACAACCCTTAAAACGAGATGTTCCGAAAATACTATTTTAGAGAACTTAAGCACAAAAAGTTATAATATAGAATAAATAAAATCGTAAATAAAAAATGGGAAACTAACTTTATACAATGAGTTCAAATAATAAATGGGGACAATGTATGTAATATGTTGGAGACACACATCCTCTCTTCTGGGCTGACGCAAAAAGGACATTTTCCAGAGCTAATAAACAGCATAATGATCATGTCTCAAAATGCCTCTTTTTTTAAACGTGTGTTCAATACAAAACAGAAGAAATCAGGCAAATTTTCTTTTCGTTTGTTCTTTTTAGTTTATTGTTTTATTCTTAACCCAAATTATTTTCTTTTACAAATTTGGATCGTACATTGTATATTTATTTCATAATTTTTAACATAAATGAAAAGAACATTGTTTATTAGATTACTTTTCTTTAAATTGGAAACAGTACGTTGTTTAAAATATAATAATATTTTTTAATTAGTAAAAGCAGGTTTTTACTGTGTACCTAAGTCAATCTTGAAATAAACTCCATTATATTTAGTGATCTATTGACCAAACTACTTATTTCAATTAATTAATCTTTTTGTGTAAGGTTTTGCTTGAATTGAAACAGTTAGTGCCACGACCGAGATTCGAACTCACGACCTTCGGCTAAATACGCCGCTGCTCGACCACTTCAGCTATCGTGACTTCGATTCACTCGGACACCAAAAAGACACCAAAATTGAAATATGGCAAAAAGGAGGGAAAATTCGAAAGGTTGCAGGTTGAGTGGGGAGTTAAATATTAATCCATTTATATTTTAGGGGTCAATTGACCTAGTTTCCTCTTTCAATTAATTATTCCTTTTATGTATGGTTGAGATAAAAAGTCAGTGCCACGAGTGGGATTCGAAGTCACGATAGCTGAAGTGGTAGAGCAGCGGCGTATTTAGCCGAAGGTCGTGGGTTCGAATCCCGCTCGTGACACTAATTTTTTCATTACAACCAAAACCTAACATAAAAAGATTAAATAATTGAAATTAACGTTTGTTCCAATAAAAATATTTCTGTTATAAAGAATTATTGATTTTGTTTTTTTTCGCTGTAAAACATACATCGCTGTAAATTAAACTGAAAAACAATAATTAAACATAAAAAACAATAATAAGCACTAATCCATATTATTTTTTAGGCATTAATTGTACTAATTATAAAAATTATATTAATTTAATAAATGCTAAATTTTAGTTTAAAAAATGTTAATAACAATAATTATACCAAGTTTAATTTTAATTCAGTTCCTTAAACCGATTGATCCGCTGGGGCAGGTAATATTTTATTTGTTGGGCCATAGCAAGATCAGGAAAATACTTTTCTTTTGCCTTTTAAAGGGGAAAACATGAAATAAGTAACACATGGTTGTATTCAATGATGACTCCGTTATGTTTAACCGGCAAGGGGTGACTTTCGGGGTCCGTCGATATTCACTGTTGAGATAAAAAAGACAATGGTACGAGCGGGATTTGAACCCACAACCTTTGGTTAGATACGCCGCTACTCTACAACTTGAGCTATCGTGACTCGGGCACTAACACTTCCCATCTCAACCGCACCTTTTGAATTTTACCTCCTTTTTGCAATTTTTCAAATGTCGTGTAATCGGATTGGATTCTCGACGACAAATATTACTGTTTTTAAAGTTACTGAAATGTGTTCGGTTTTCGCGCCATCTTCAGTGAAGAACTTGTCTGTTGTGTAACTTCTTATATAACGTGGGCTCCGCCGCGCGGGCGGTTGTACGTGTTTGAGTAACATCAAAACGTACGAGTATGGGTGTACCCAGTGTTGGTATAACAAATAGTAAGTACATATAAAATAATTAAAGCATACGACATATATTTATTAAATCTTTCGAAGAAAATATAAAAATGATTACTATGCAAATAAAATAATATTTTTTATTGCTGTAACAAATGGATAATTAATGTAAATTTGTTTTACCTTGTAGTGGTCATTTGTAAAGGTAGGACCAAAATTCACCAAATTTAAAAAAAGGTAAGTAGGGCCTAACTATTCCTCAATTTTAACAGAAAATACTAATTTATACGTCGTGTTTTAGATATCGGCATTCGTATTTTTAAAATTTTAAACAACGGAGATCTTCCAACTCGTTTAAATGTAATCAGTTCAAGAGATGGATTTGTGGTTTTTGTTCTTGGTGGCAAAATAAACAAAACACAAGTGTTTAACAAAATTAATATACGGTAGCGATTTTTATGATGATTTGTGCTTATTTCTTCAGATCCTTTTGTGTATATTACTGATTGTGTCTATTTCTTTATAACCATTTTAGGTCTCTTACTGACAAAGTATGTTTTGTTTCAGGATTAAAATATTAGACATTTAGCTCTTTATAAAGCTTAGGTGTTTGGTGTAAAGTCGTGAGAAAATTTTTACCCCTGTGAATGAGATGAACTCTATTTTGCATTATTTAAGAACTCAGGACAGATTAAAATTGTAAGTATGATTTTTAATTTTATGAAACTAATAAACATTTAATGGTTTTAAATCGAGTAATATAATTGCGACACATATAAATAGAAGTTATACATGAACCAATCTGAGACTTTTTTTGGTACTTGATGTCCGACCGCTTATGATATAATGTTGGTTTATAGTAGATCGAAGTGGAGAACGACCTCAATTTTTTCGTTGTCGGAAAGACTGAAAAACTAAATAAAGTGTTAGCATTTTTTTCATTTTCGTCCCTCAATTTTTGCACCCACTCAAATCCTCTCCCGGTCACTCATAAACGCAGAAGAACATGGGATCGAGAGCAAATTTTATGTTATTTTATTTTTATTTCTCTTTCTTATATTTTTATTTTATTGTTCATTCAGTTGAATAGAATTCACTCCAATGCCGGAATATTTTGTCCACCCGGTTGGGTAAAATCAGTTTGTGCGTGTATTAGTTTAGTTTTAAGATTTGTTCGTTTCGTTGTTTATTCAATTCTAATTTGATTTTCGGTCATAATGGCAAACAGTAAAGCCGAAAGTGTATTCACTATTTGGACGAAAAACAAGCAGAACAACGGAATTTACGGTTTAGCGAAAAAATTGACGACACGATCCGAATGCAAAATTCAAATTTTTAAAGGATTTTTCCCCCTATGGTGGAAACCCCTGTATATTATAACCCCACCTTGGAAAATGCACTTTTTCCTATAAGACTAACCATTTTCCTCCCTGCCTTTTCGGGCATGTTTTTGGTGTGAGAATGGCCTTGCCGAAGTGGCTGTACCGTAACCGGGCTAATGCTTTGGATTTGTGCTGATGTCTCAGGTTCCTTCTGACGGAGAAGGCAATGCCCGTATAGAAAGAATCCTATAATTTTACTCACATCCTCCCCGCGGAGAGAGAGGGGTTCCTTCTCCTTCTCTTTTGACCGATTATAAATCTTATAGCCTGCCTCATACCTGGTGCTTTTCTCTAGTGTTTGAGTTTTTCTTTCTCAAGCCATTTTTCCAGTAACAACTTAACTGTGCACCTAGTTCTGGTTGTGGTGGCATGGTAGAGGGGGCGATTCCTTTTTTAGGCTAGTTGGCTAGACTGTTCATTTCTTATTTATTTAGAAATCGTGAGATGCGGTCTGGTTATCTCACGATTTCTAAATAAATATCGATTAACGATCAGTAATCATCACACACTGTTCATTTCCTTCTATACCTCCCTGTCCCGCAACCTCTATGAAGGTAATCATCTTGTCTACCAGAACCATTAGGCAATTTACAAACCACCAGAGAAGTTTGGAGCTGAAGCATACGCGTTTAGTGCCTAGCTGTCTGACGTATGAGAGTATGTAAATTTGTGCCCCTTTCATATTTTTCTTTATTACGTCTTGTGCACATAGTTGTATTGCTTGGAGGTCTGCTTGGAAAATTATTTTGGTTGTCTAAGGTGCATTGCTGTGGTATAGTACGGCCCTTCTATCCTACTCCCTGTTCCATCTTCGATCCATTTTTGTACTAAATTAAGACCCCATCCTGAAACTTGAGCCTCCATTTTTTCCAAAGGTCGCTATCATGTATGTCCCCCTGGAAGGGTATGACAAAATCGAGTTTTTCTAACATATTATCAGGTACAGTTATAGCCATATCATTTAATACAATTCTTCCCAGAATTTTGTGGGGGTTCCTCCTCAGAGTTGGTTTTATTTCCTTGCATATGCGGTGTCTATTGACACTCTGAAAAAATACCTTTTGTGCAGAAATATATATGTTTTCCATTGCTTTAGTGGTGCTTCTGGTCAAGGATTATATTTAGATACTGTGTTTCTTTTAGAAGGTTAAAGCTTCATCTTTTATAAGTTGTGCTTTAAGACTTCGATAATGTTAAATTACCGTTTAAGACAAAAGTCATTATATTTCTGAGAAGGAAAATTTCTAACAATTTTGTTATCCAGAAGATAGTTTAAAGTTTGAACGTTTTCATGATCTAAACCTTATATTAAACTGCTCTATAAAATTTTAAGATAAAAATGCTTATTTGATCCAGCGGGATCGTATAAAAAAATATCTTGTGGGTATTAAACAGACAAAATCTACATAAAAAGATTTGCCTCTCCCTGCTTCATACCCTGACGTTAGGTTTAATTATGTGGACATACTATTTATTATCTTTTCTGGGCTGTACTTGATGAATTTTTTATTTACATATTTCTTTGTATATAAAATCTTTTACACAGCAACACTTTTTAATATCAAGAAATATGTACAAAAATATCGTCTTAATGCTAACGATAAGACTTTAAATTCACTAGTTTTCGTGGTCGCTTGACCAATTAATATCTTTCAATTAATTAAGGTTTTTAGTTGAGAAAAAAGTCACTGTCATGAGCGGGATTCGAACCCACGACCTTCGGCTAGATACGCCGCTGCCACTTGAGCTTACGTGACCTCGATCCACTCGGTCATCAACTTCCCATCTCAACCCCACCTTTTGAATTTTCCCTCCTTTTTGCCATTTTTCAATGGTGGTAAAGTAGCGGCGTATCTAACCGAAGGTCCTGGGTTTGAATCCCGCTCGTGACACTGACTTTTTTAACTCAACTAAAAACCTTAATTAATTAAAAGATAAGATTTTAAGCTTTATTTCCTTTGAACTGGAGATAATAAATTCCAAAAGTTTGATTGTAATAATAATAAATTCTGTGCATGTTAGTGATTGATTAACATTACATTGTTAAAACACTCGAAGTACTTTTGAAAATAAATTGTAAAATAATCGTTTATTATAAAAACGTGTCAAGTGAATTACCACGGTCACGCAATCTGACAGGGCGAGATGGACGTTCCGTCGGAACTTCATTTGATCCGGTTCTAATTAATTTTTGATTCTGAAACGTTAGGTTCAATTAAGTGATATCCTGCAGAATTTATTATTAAAATTGCAGTGTGCAAGTTGATCGAACAATTTATATACTCGCACGGATAAAAAAAAGTATGTAAAACTGTGATACTTGGTTTTCGCATCTCTTTTCGCTCGGTTCTCCGGGACTCGTGTGTGAATAAGTGCCACCTCGTCAAGTTGGAAGAAATGTGCTTTCGTGCTTCCTCAAGGCTTTTCAAGAAGGCATTTGCCTCACGGGATCTACACCTGCTGCCCTACTTGCTTGAAGTGTCAAGGTAGAGGAGTAAAGTACTATTAAGCTAACGAATATAAGAGCTTGGGCGGTTTTTTCCTTTCTGCCTTCGTTCAATTATGCGGAATCACTGAATCATGAATGCTACGAAGCCGAGTAAGGCTCTACGGATGTGGGGTGGTTGAGCCTAAAGAGAAAATATAACATCCTCATTCAAGCGGAAGGGATGACAATAGACTATCAACAGTCCAGTACAATTAAATTATTAATACTTGTTAGACAAGTCGAGACTGACGAATGCCTTTAAATTGACCTAATTTCAGCTGGGTGTTCTGAAGAAAATGCCGGAAACACTATTAGGACATAAAAACGAAAATGGGAAAGTGTACCTAGACGATACTAGACCTTATGAATAATTTACACATAAAGGTAAAATCTCTTTTAAGGGGACGCATAAATAAAATAAATAAATATTGTAAACATTGTTTGTTCCAGAACAATAACTTTTTTGTAACGAATGGTGTAATCATTTTTCAGAAGAGTAGAAAAAGGTCAGTATGTTTTTTTGAAATATGCAACTTGATATCGTGTGGTATTTTCTACATATAGGATGTAAATAACGATTTTCCAAGAAATCTTGTTTTGTCCTGATTATTTATATTTTCGTGGCAGAAATTGAAAAATACATAATTCCAATACCATGTATATAAACATAGACGAAGAGGATTTAAAACATAAAGCAATAACGAAAAAGTAGATTGAAAACCATAACATACATGTTCCAGTTTTGTTATGGGAAACGGAGAATATTCTTTTATATTGGATCCATACAATATAACAAACATTTACAACAGAGGAAATTGCAAAATATAAAATTATTTTCGTAAGCAAAATTAATTCTCCAGCTTGTTTTTTATGTAATAAAATTTTGTGTGCTGTAAATGTCAATTTTGATGATGATGATTGTGATCATTTTTTCAAAGTTTTCGATAAATTACGTATGTACTTTTTGATAAAACAGGTCACAAACATGCCGATTTTTCCATAAAATATAGCTAGCTTGTTGGTAATTTTAAACAGAATAATCAGAACGTAGATAATTTATAATTAAAAAATAATTACAATACTGTTCAGTAGATAGTTATTAATTTAAGTAAGCAAAAATTTTTGGACTAACTCATAAAAATCAAAAAAATGAGGGAAGTATTAAATTCTAATACTGGATTATGTTTCGCAAACTTTTTCCTTAAATTAAAACTTAATTAAAACAATTTTACCTCGCAATTTACTTCAATTTCAATATTTTATAGAACAATATTGAATTGAACATTTAAAAAAAAGGCAAAGCTTTAACATCCACCATATTTTAATGACTTACTACCCTAGTATAGTAAGTATTTTCATTACTTCATACATAACTTATGTAAGTAATTTAACTCATGAGTTAACTTAAAATTATGCTCTATGCTGAATTTTATATGTATGCTGTATTTTTCTTCTCTCTAACAGAGGCACCCTATCTCTCTATTTTTTTCATTCATTTTGTTCTTTCTCTTTATTCCATTTTTCTTCCTCACTCTTACTCTAACATCCCCTTGCCTTTTATCTCTCACAATCTCTCTCGTTGGATGTAAGAGTAGTAAATTGACCAAATTCGGTGACTGTAATAAAATCTGTTTTATTCACTCATCATTCCTCCGTTCACCACACTGGTCACTTTCCCTTCTCTTTCTCTCATTCTCTGTCTCTCTGTCTGTCTGTCTGTCTCTCTCTGTTTCTCTCTCTCTCTCTCTCTCTCTCTCTCTCTCTCTCTCTCTCTCTCTTTCACCTCTATGTCTTTCTATTTCTTTTGTTCTTTTTCAGTAATATTCTCACACCCCTTCGCCCTCTCTTTCTCGGGCACTATTCGGCGTAAAAGTGATCAAAATTGACCAAATCCTGCAACTTTCTCTCACACCCTATTTTTCACATTCCGTCACTCTCTCCATATCAATTTCTTCCCATGACTTATTCGCTAACACTTACTCCACTTATCACTTTCTCTCTCTCTCTCTCTCTCTCTCTCTCTCTCTCTCTCTCTCTCTCCCTCCCTACCTACCTACCTATCTCTCACTCCCTCTATCTACCTACATTTCTATCCGTTTATCAAACCATGCATTTAACTATCATATTTCTCTTAATAGTGTGTTCTTAAAACTTATTAACGTTAAATAATTAAAATTTAATATAAGTTACCAAATAACATTTTTACAGGGGAGTACTAGCAAAATGCAAATTAACATCTTACCTTAATTGCCATTTTAAAAGTAATTTAACTTCAAGCTGATATTAATTTCAAATACTTTTTTGTCTTCTAGTATTTATATTATATATATTATAAACAACCAGCAGATTTGATTTAGTTTTGACAAGTGACAATAATTGTCATTATAGAGACCCATAGCCACCAGCTCTGATTTAATCAGCTAAGAATTATCTTAACCATATTCTTTTCAGCCGTCGACGGGGAAGTGGCATTTAGTAATAGTATTGTTTGTTTTCTGATATCATTAAGTATTATGCAACGAGAAACATAACTATTACGTTTTGAATAACTATAGTTTTGTGATAACTATTTAAAGCCTCCAGTAAGGAGTAACGTTATGTTATTTGTTATACATATTAGATTCTTTTTTGAACAATAGAGAAATATTTTACAAAAACATCACTTCATCATATTAATACAATAGGTTTTGTTTTTTTAAACTCTATCAATTATTAATACCAGTTTTGCTGCTGTTCTGCCTATTATAAACTTTGAGAGCATTAATCTTCAGGAAAATTTTAACGTAGCGGTAAGATGAAAATAGTTTAAATCAACGAAGTTTTTCAGAAACTTTCCCTATCCCCGCCTCAGTTATGAAATTCCAATTATGGCATCAGGTGCGATTGGTTTTAAAAAATGCAAAGTTATATTGTACACATACATTCTCTTTACAATTACCCGGATAATTATTGTGTATCTGACTCGTAACCTCTTACACGTGATCACTAACTTCGTAAATTTATTCTACATTTGTAGTCGATAATAAAGTGTTTTGAATTATTTCGTGCAATATATTGCGCGGGACTATGAAAGGCAAGGAATTTTTAGAGGAAACAGGGCTGTTTAACTGCATATGAGACATTATGGATATCTCGGCTTTTGTTTCTTTTTGTATGTTTAGATTGAATGTATTTATTAGTTTGAATGTGCAGTGTAAAACGCCGATGTCCGAATATTGAGTAAAACATCGATCCTCAATTAGATTAGTATAATATGTGTATTAAGTACTCCACCACCCTAACTAAGAGGACGGTAGGGAAAAACGCATTTAAGAATGAGGGAGAGTGTGAGAGGGCTGAAATGACCAGGCTGTTGATAGTCTCTGGATCCGAATCTAGGTGGCCTTATGAACTAGCATATTAGCCAAGGAAGACGTCTGTTCATTCGACGATGCATATTAAGGGGAAAGGATATCGTAAATAAAAGGCAAGGCGAACCCACGACCCCGTGGTCACAAGTTGTTACAGCTTTCTTACTGCGGCTGCACGTACGTTGGGGTAGCTCAGTGTAGAAGGGGGGGGGAACATGTTGAAGGGAGAGACAAGTGATGGTCGGTGAGGAGGTGAAAGATTATTTATAAGTGTTATGCTGAGCGCCATGGTATTTTTGGGGGAAGGATAAATACCGAAACCAGGGGATAAAAAGGAAAAGAAGGGTATAACCATAGGAAGAAAGGGAAAAGGAAGGGTAGCGATGTAGCGCTTCTGGCTCTCTTCTTTTTGATGGCGCTTCCAACCAGGGTTATGATGGGAGCTAAATGATGAAGTTCTTCCTGCTTCTATTCGAGTTAATTCGTTAACACAAGCAAGATATCTTAAGGTATTATCTTACTTAGGGTTTAAACCAACTCACGGGATCACTCCTCACTTGCCGGGATCAGCCCCTTCCTCTTCGTGGGAACTCTTCGATCTGCCCGACTAGGTTCACAAACCACACACACACACACACACTTAAAAAAAAACAATATTTTCTTTTCCTCGCGGAGACCACCTCTTCCTCGGAGCGTCTATACCCAACTGACTCTCCTTGCTTTTTTTCCTTTGTTTTTTCAGTTTCGGAACCAGTGCCCTCCCGATCAGGATCTTGCAGGCCGCGAATTGCTTCCTGCTTCTCGCGCTTCTGTTATCGGTTCGTCCCGCCACTATTTAAGCTTTATTATTTTTTTTCCTAGAAGAAAAAATGTTATAACAAGTCTATCAGGCTGATTACTCGGCTACCACGGTCCACTGAAGTGTTTTTTTACTGTTATGTTTAAAATATAAAACAAATTATATTAGAAGAATGGCGACGTTTTGCTTAAATATATGGTTGTTCCATCATTTATCTTTAAAGTTCGTTATATAATATATTAACCGTCGCTGTCCTCGCAAGCAAAGGGTTAAAATGATATTGATTAAGCCTACTGAATTAACAAAATCAGCATGAGAGGCCCTCCTTACAAAATGTTATAGTTCGGGAAAAGGAATTCTCATTTCTAACTGGAATTGAATTTTCACCATTTATGCGAAACGACCCCGGGGTAGCGTGTAATGAAAAATACAACCGGGAAACGAAAAAGTGAAGGTGGGGCCAAGAGACTTTATGACGGTTTCCACCTGAGCCTCCCCCGGCCCCGAAGAGAAATTGTTCATTTTGTTCATCTTCATTGTGCACACAGAGGCCAATTTGAATTTCAAATGCCACAACCAACCAGAGGCCACTCTGTCTTTCTCATCAGAGCTTGCTTGCGATCCTGCCATGATGCCTGGTTGGCGTTTTTTACACAGGAAGACCGATGACTGGACAAACAGACATTATAATCGAAAGCACAGTAAAAAACCATAGGGGAAAAGTAACACTAAAATAACATATATTACCATGTTTAGCTTCTGAATAATCCACATCAATTGACCTATTTTTCAAGAATGCATGTTTCTAATATATTCACGCATAAGTATAAAATATTAGGGGTATTCACGATGTTTGTAAGATGTTAACTCGTGCGAACTCGAGTAGAGAAATTTCCAGTAAGATCGTGAACGTCCCCTTCTTTTCTTAGCAAGTTAAAAGATAATTTTTCAATGTTATGCGTGGCGATTGGTAGAACCAAAAGTAAAGCTATAACAGCCCTTGAAGGCTTGTTGTTTGTTTTAATTTTCTTTTCAGTTAAATTGTAAAATCCTAGAAGTGAATATAAAAGGAAAATTAATCAACTCTTTCATTCAAAATGTTATCTGCATTCGAACAGTGCAAATGATACGCTTCAATTGGTGCCGAACAACTTAACTTGTATCCTATCGTCTAACTGCCTACAACTTAGGGTAGGTGACGCATCTATTACGAATGAGATTATAAGGACAGGTCAGAAATTAACAAAAGAAATGTATTGTTCAGATTTAATTAATGCGTATTTACAACAAAACACTCAAAAATTTAAACGGCATCACACGACGAGTGTTTTCAAAAATATCAATACTCCAACCTATCGATACCGTATAGCGGCCCCAAATTGTAGGATGAAGGAGTATAGAGTATTCGAAATCAACGCAACAAAAGACTTTTTATTATTTAAAAAACACATCGAGGACTACACGGTATTAAGCCGACACAAGGGTCGCGATAGCCGAGTGGTTAAAGCCAGAAACACACTTACCTGATGCTACGCCATGCGATACTACCCGATGCTACCCGACGCAAATCCAAACTCCGAATTTCCATAAGGTTGCATTACCAACGTGCACATCTACCCGATGCTATGCCACGCTAACCTACCCTACGCTCTGCGATCCCCACTGTCCAGATTTTCGTCGGGTCGCATCGAGTACAGTCGAAGACAAAAGAACCGGACACTCATATTTTTATTCAAACTACATGTATTATTGTTGTTATATTAATTACAACATACTTATTTTAATATAAACCAAATTAACTGTGATTAAAAATTAATTAGTTTTTATTTAAAAAATTAATTTTAATGGTTTGGTAGAAAATTAATCAAAACACCGGAATACGATTTTTTGATATAATGAATTTAATTAACAATTTATTGTACTCGCTTCGGCGGTACATATACTAAAATTGGAACAATTTATTACACGGTTTTGCTCATAAAATTTAATTAACAATTTATTTCATAGTTTTGCTCGTAAAATTACACCATTTTGTAATGTCGGGTAGCATCAGAAAAGGACACTCATGTTTTTTGTAGTTTATTTCAAACTAAGTACATGTAATTTTGTCGTTATATTAATTGCAACATGTTATTTTAATGTAAATCAAATTAAACGAGATCAAAAATGCATAAGTTTTTATAAAAATTGTTTAATTATGATGATTAGGAGTAACTTTATTTAAAACAATTAAGTTTAACAGACAATTTATTAGATGGTTGAACTCATAAAATTTAACTAACAATTTATTAGATGCGTTGCGATTGTGATAGTGATTATTGTGATAAACGCTGTGGACTGTACGCGACGTGTGCTTGTGTCGGATAGATGGGCACACCCCACCAAAACGTTGCAAGGCGTCGGGTAGCATCGGGTAAGTGTTCCTGGCTTAAGGCGTCAGACTCTCGGCTAGTAGATCCCGCGGTCGTGGGTGGCCGCAATTGAAAGAAATTGACACGGCACTCATCAATGGAAGGAGCGGGATCGGATCTCAGCGACCCTGAATTTGGTCCCAACCCCCTTCAAAATGAGTTTCTTCGATGGAAGAACACCGGCACACCGGAGGCTCAAATTCACACGTGTTGCGAGCCCGCAAAAAATGGAGCCAGGGATAATAAGCTGTACGGCTGCAGTGCTCAGGAGGGAACTCCTCCAGTATCCGGTATCCATTGAGAAAAAAGCCGACGACACTCCGTATTCAATATTTAAAAATTACCTTCTCGCTCTAACTGTCAGCAGTTCCTTTAGTTGTCTTGCTGGTGATTAAATCAATGGATGGAAGCGTCCATCCTACAAACATATAGGTTGAAATAAACAAAAAAGAAGCGTTTTTTCTCTTGAACCCTCATGAAGGTGATGAAAAACATCGAAAGCTTGGCTTAATGTCAACATTTTGATATTTAATTGACCATAGCCTCGATCTCGCCAACCATAAAAACACAACAAATGCAATATACAGAAAAAATCAAACAAATACACAAATCACCGCTCATTTACATTATGTAAAAATCTATACAATTTAAAAAGGAAGGACAATCGCAATGACGGAGTAAATAAACAAAAACCCATATTTAGTTAGTTTTAGTTTAAAAGAAACCGATGGACAAAGATATACCGACGAAGTCCTTTTATCTTTTTCTAAAAACATACGAAAGAGACCCGACAAAACAGAAAAAAAGCGGCTACATAAGATCAAAAATGCCGAAACGCGACTGGCAGATCAAACAAGTAGACCAAAATGATCGTAAACGACTCGTACACATCTGAAATATTAATATTTTATTGAATGAAATATTAAATTGTAAGCACTTTAATCAACATTTATAGCGTTGAAGATGAATGTTCGTGAGCGTCGTCATATCGATTAGCAGGTTCAAAATAAATTGAAGAAAATAGGAGCGCAATTAATTTACCTTTTCTCCTAGCAG
This sequence comes from Cimex lectularius, assembly GCF_000648675.2. Classification (NCBI taxonomy): domain Eukaryota; kingdom Metazoa; phylum Arthropoda; class Insecta; order Hemiptera; family Cimicidae; genus Cimex; species Cimex lectularius. The sequence goes on along the minus strand of NW_019392678.1, from coordinate 1,720,064 downwards.
AATGATGTCGTGTTTTTGATAAATGACAGAGGAGTGGAGAAAACGGCCCATTTCAACCGCCCTAAATCAGGTGACGGCGGGGAAATGAGACAGAGCCACACCGGCTACAATTATAAAAAGTAGTTTTACTCGAAAGAACAAAGAAAGGAGGATTTCCAAAGTGTTTAGTCTTGGAGAATTATAGCTCTGCTTGGCGGTGGGGGGGGTGTAATCTATTTTGTTTTGCTCCTGAAACTCTGGGCTAACTCATCCGATAACAGATTCAACTTTGCTGCCACCTTTGTCACAGTGCCGAACTGGGATTTCGCTTTTCCAACTTCGGAACGACTCAAGATGAAATATATTTGTCCCAACGCGCTGATGAAGTGTACTACATATCACGACTATCGCGGTTTAACTATAATAAAAACTTGAAATTTATGGGCCTGCTCTTCTAGAGAACAACAACCCGAGGGAAAATTTAACCCGATTCTTTTTTCCTGGTCTCTGGAGTTGTAAACAAGCCGAACGTTTCGAATTATACCGTCAATAACTAGGAGGGTTGAAGTAGTTTTTCTATCTTAACGCATGTACCGACAAAGTCAATTCTATCACCAATTAAGAGCATCTCTCAATTCGTCTAACTTCATTTAAACTCATCCTGCAACTCTAAGACAAAACAATTAAAAGGGGTGCCGCAACGTTTTAGGCGTTGACACGGCGCTCGTCACTGTAAGGTAAAGGTCCGGGGTTCGAATCCAGCAGCCCTGCATTCAAACCTGATATACTTACAAATAGGCTTTTTTTCAAAAACACCAGCACCACGTGGGTTGATATAAACTCTCCTGTTGCGAAGCCTCAAAAAAAAAAAAATAAAAAATAAAAAATAAAACCTTGCTGAATTGGCTTCATTACTTAAATAAAACTATAACTTATAAAAAAACTCTGAGCAATAATGCAAATCAATTTAATTTCATTACATTATTCATTAACAAAGAAACACACGAAACAAAATATATATTGTAAAATATTTTATGATAATATAAGTAGGACCGATGGTAATATTACACATGTTTATTACACATAAATCTCATATTTTGGCTCAACATCATAAGTCTGCTAATGGTCCGTGGATGGAATGCTTTGAAAACTAAGGTCGTATTGCCTGTGATAAGCACTCTCATCGATTCCCTTATCCTAGTCTATAAATTATTTTTGTGCGAAGTGCTGTCAGCCGTCTGTCAAACACCATCGTCCTTAGCCTATCTGAATGTGCTTAGTTATTGTCACAACACCCGGGTGGGATGTTTATTTATTGTTCATTCTTTTTTCTGTCAATTGTTTTAAAATTTATTTATTTTTATTTTATTTACAAAAATGTTTTGTATATAAACAATACACTTACAGTTGAGCGAAGTAATTATTAAAAATTAAGACGACACCTGTAGCGAGGTATCATTGTTTCTCACAACACCACCAGCGTTTTTAAAATTTATTTTTTCCTTTTATGAAAGCGGGTTATTTAAAAACAACCCTTTCTCATATTAGTAAAAAATATTTTATTCTGTAGTACGCAATTTAGGTATAAAAATAAATATAAGAACACATCATGTATGCTTTTGAAGGGTGATTCAATCAAACGTTGATTAATATTAAACAAATATAAACAGCTTGATAAATTGGAATTCAAAAAAGAAACGTACAAAAATTTACAAATACAGGTGACACGTTGTGCACCCTCGTTACCAATATCCCGAATTTTTTTTTCTAGTTTCATAACATGACTTGAACAACACAGTGTAATAATATAAACCCGATTGAATAGAATATAAATATTTGTTTATAATTTAATAGTTTTAATAATTAATCTAGAATAAATATAGAATATTAACGCTCATCCAGAGTTTTAACAATAGATGACACGACATTTGAAAAGTGGCAAAAAGGAGGAAAAATTCAAAAGGTGGGGTGTTCAAAAGTTAGTGTCCGAGTCACGATAGCTCAAGTGGTAGAGCATCGGCGTATTTAGCCGAAGGTTTTGGTTTCGAATCCCGCTCGTGACACTGACTTTTTTTATCTCGACCAATACCTTACATAAAGATTAATTAACTTAAAAATGTTATTCGGTCAATCGGACCACGAAATCTAATGAATTTATTTTTTACATTTTGAAATTTTCGTTTTCCGGCTATTTTTACTTATTAAATATAATTTTGATATCGCGAAATAATTGACGTCTTTACAATGTGACATAAAAAAACACGAGAGATTATGTTTGGCAAATATTTGAAGTATTTTGTTTTACGGGTTTTACGGGAATGATTGATAATAATTGACCATGGAAATCAGATATCATTATCCTATTTCTATTCAATAAATTATACGTGGATTAAATTTAAACGTAATATAAAAATAAAGATGGGTGAGTGTGAGAGACAGAAAAATAAATAATAAGAGAAAGAGAGAGAGTGTATGTGAGAGTGAGAGAGAGAGAGAGAGAGAGAGAGAAAGTGAGAGAGAGGAGAGAGACAGGCAGACAGAGAGAGAAAGAGACAAAAATAACCACGTAGATAGATAGAAACATATGGATAGTGATTAAGTATATAGATAGTAGAAATGAAATGGACAAAGAAAGAGAGTGAGGAAGGGAGGGAGAGAGGGAAGGAGAATGAAAAAAAGAAATAGAGAAAAAAGAGGAAGAAATAAAAATAGATAATTGGAGAGAGAGAGAGAGAGAGAGAGAGAGAGAGAGAGAGAGAGAGAGAGAGGGAGTGAGAAATAACCATGTAGATAGATAGAAAGACATAAGGATAGTGATTATTAATATATAGATAGTAGAAAAGAAATAGATAGAGGAAGAGAGTGAGGAAGGGAGGGAGAGAAGGATGGAGAATGAAAAAAATAAATAGAGAAAAGAGAGCGAGAAATAAAGATAGATAATTGAAAAAAGAGAGAGAGCGAGAGAGAGAGATAAAAATAACCGTGCAGATATATAGAAAGACATATGGATAGTGATAAAGATATATAGATAGTAGAAAAGAAATGGAAAGAGAAAGAGAGGGAGTGAGGGAAGGAGAATAAAAAAAAAAAGAAATAGAGAAAAGAGAGCGAGACATAAAAATAGATAATTGAAAAGAGAGAGAGAGAGAGAGAGTGAGAGAGGGAGAGAGAGTGAGAGAGAGAGACAGCGGGAGGGAGGGAGAGAGAGATAAGAGAGAGATGATAATCATTAAAAAATTAACATCAAATGTTATTTATGATCAAACTGTGTTTATTACATATATTGTTCTGTATTGTGTTCGTTTCCTCGATACATATATTATTATTTCGTTTTATATAACGATCGAGACAATTTGTGAATTGTAAAACTTTTAAGTTAACAAATATGTTTAAAAAATTAAGTCCAGCAGTACGCAACGTTAACCAAGTCCGAAATAAAAATGTTTAAAAATAAGCAGTAACAGATTTTAAATTTTTTTTCAGTTGTTGATTAACAACTTAGGGGGGACGAAAGGGAAAAATGAAAACAAGGTTCTCATACATGGTTATTATGGATGCGTTGCGGTTGTGCAAATATGCTTTACACTTTGTTATAATTTGCTCCATCCTTGTAAACATAACTTTCGCCAAAGTTAACTAGCAGTTATTAACAATAATATTTCATTTAGTATGTTTAATACTTCCTAATTTCGGCCCATAGTTAATTTAAAAAAAGAAATTTTATTTTATTAAAAAACATTGGAAATACAACGGGTGTTCATAGTAATAATCATTGTGTAAAAACTTAACATTTGATACATACAATATCTATTAAATATTTAATTAACGTTTGATGATCCTAAAAAAGCCAACGCAAAACTTACTTTGTGAGTTTAATTGCATGAACCAAAATTTTTGCACGACACAGGAACTATAGAATAAGTTCGTTTTATTTTTTGTATACTTTCAAACGAAATTATATTACTTTATATTAAGAGTTTTCATTATAACATAAGAAAATCTTTCACATTCTTTTTTCTGTTTTAATAATAATTTATGTATTTAATTGCCTCGTACAATACATGCACATTTAATCATTGTTTCAGCTGCTAGTTAATAAATACTTAACATCTCGTTTAATTATAAGATAAACTAATCTATTTTCGTGGGTCGGGGAAAAGTCCATTTTACTGTCATATATATGGCACCTTCCTCCTTTCATCAGGTCTTTCCTGTATTTACTCCGAGCCCTTAAAAGAACATGAGGATCTTGAACGTCTGTACCCTACCTGACGTTATGCACCCTCCCACGTCTATACAGACTAGATCTGTCTAACCCTCGTGTGCCTCTGATAAAGCACTCGCAGATATGGAGGCCGACACGAATTCAGCTTGTGCTTTAGAGAGATTGCCACTCTCCCAAGGCTACACCATTATGTCGTGTCTGGATACCCCCCTGTATCCAAGGGTTGGGAGAGGTCTCAAGGAAATATGCTGTTTGACCTGGATTGAGAAAGGGAAGTGACCGAGGACCCGAGGCTCACCTTTTCAGGTGGGATAATTATCCTCATGTTCTTTTAAGGTAAGTAAATACGGGAAAGACCTGATGAAAGGAAGCAGGTGCCATATATATGACAGTTAAATGGACTTTTCCCCGACAAACGAAAACAGATTAGTTTATCTTAAAATTAAACGAGATGTGAAGCCTTGACCACACTATACCACCCATTTCATCAGGTCTATCAGACCAACAAATTCAAGACAGCCAAACCAAAATTAACGAAAATTTAATATGTTCATCACCCCCCACTACTCAAAAAATTTCTAATCGAAAAATTGAACAAAAAGGAGATTCGATCCATTTTTAGAAAAGCATAAACTTAGAAGGTCCCTATCTGATCCTACGAACCGATAGAACCATTCGTCTTGGTTATTACCTGATAATATAGACCATCACGACCGGCAAGGACGTGTGTAAGTGGGTACAAGCAGTTCCTACGAAGCAACTTCCTTGGACACACCAACTCAGTTGGGAAGCGGATGATAGCGTCAAATAACTCCTTTGTGAATCCAACTACACCGCAAGCCAAGCTATTCCCGACGCTTAGGTGTTGGGTGGTGGAACTCCTGGAGGGTAGTGTTGATGGTGGATCCTTATTTTGCTTCAGTGGTTATTGTGTATGATTTGCTTTTAAAGGCCAAACACTCAAGATGGAAATAACCCGAAAACCGTCCTGAAAGACCAAAATGATCGATAAATACCATATAACAGTATTCGCTAAAATTAATTAAGCTTTTTAGTTGAGATAAAAAAATCAGTGTCACGAGCGGGATTCGAACCCACGATCTTCGGCTAGATAGGCCGCTGCTCTACCACTTGATAGCTGATAGGGGTAGCGGCGTATCAAGCCGAAGGTAATGGGTTCGAATCCCCGTCGTGACACTGACTTTTTTATCTCAACTAAAAACCTTAATTAATTGAAAGATATTAATTGGTTAAGCGGACCACGAAAACTAGTGATTTCTCTAAAATATTAATCACAGCTAATAAATATATGTTTGTTTTCCTTCAAGTAAACATAAAATTGTTTTTGTAAAAACTGTAGGGTACACTCGTTTTATATTATAGAATTGAGAGAATTTACAAACTTAATCGGCGGGAGGGTGATTTAAATTTGACAAGGGAAAAATACACTTCTGGCAAATCCGCAATTTGCCCGGGCGGCGAAGAGCGGGACGCGCTATATTAAGAAAAACTTGAGACACCAGATATAAAAACTGTCTCTCCGATATAATTCAAATGGGAGAAGAGACGGTAGATTTGCACGATGGAAAACCGCCGTCCATGGGCCGGAGGGCGGCACGGCAGGAGGCGGGTGTTACGATATTTGATGGGAGTGCGGGATCTCAAGGGGCTTCCCTTAATGGCCGAATACATCACCTTCTTCAACAATCTCCCATCGGTCATAAATCGGCGCCTTTATACCTATTTTGGCCCGAACTGGCTAAGAACTGTAATAAACAACGCTTTCTCCCAGATGATATCGTAATTGGTTAAACGGAGAAAAATTGACGCTCACCTTCCAAAATTGTTACCATTCAAAAATTCGTTACTACTCCTTTATATAACAACTTTTTATACAGTAGTATGTTCCTGTTCTGTTCTGTAATTGATGCTGTGTTTATCTCGGTTGATATCAACCATTTCTAAGAAATTACGTTTATATTTGTTTTGTTCTGTATGTAATATTTTTGGATTTTTGAAGTCGAAATGGTGTTGGTGTCCAAAATGGTACTCTCGACACGACACGCAAGAATGGCACAATTACACAGAAGACAAACACTTTGAGTGAGTAGAAATACTTTGATTGAATATATAATATATTTTGCATTGTATAAATTCACTTTTCCACATCCAAAATGTAATTGTAATATGTAAACAATGTTTGTAAATCCCAGGCCCTGAAGATGATCTCAATAAAGATCGAAACGTTGGCACGATAAAGAAAATATTTTTCTGAAACCTACATCACACCAGACCGCATCTCACGATTTCTAAATAAATACTAAAAAAAATAATAGATTAATTATTTTTCAACAATGTAATTAATTTAATAAATAAAATAACAGTAAAATGTTCTTCAAGCAGATGAAAGTTTAAAGAAAAATTATACATAAAATTAAACTAAAACAACTGTAATATACAAATAGACATAATGGGTGTAAGCAATATGTACAAGAATATAATTGAATATGAAAAACAAATAAAAAGAAACACTAGATATGATCCATGTTTACACTCTATGATCAACAATTGTTATTATCAATGTTATCGTTGTTACTTTCTGCGCGGGAACGTTATTATTCCCTGCTATTTTATTTTATTTATTAAATTAACCACATTGCTGAAAAATAATTGTTCTATAATTGTTTTTAGTAGTTTTGTATTTTAATTGTTGTTTTTATATGTTATTTATTTACTATCAACGATTTATAAACGCCTACATTTGTACCTGATAAAGAATTTGTAAACTAACTCAGTATGTAGACAATAATCTGAATTATCAATTCGGCCATAGTTATGTTTTTTTTTCGTTTTTGGCTCTGAAAATGTTTACAAATTAAACGAAAGCATGGCATGAAGTTGGGAGTTTCAATGTCTCTGTGTCCTAATACCTGATTATCACCCACACAAATGTAAACACGGTCGATCCATCTCGTTAACAATATTTTCAAAATGGCAAAAAAACTAATGGTAAAATAATGGACATACATAGAAACAAAGATAAACTAAGATAAATAAACAAACAGATACATACGTAAATTTCAATATCAAGATGTACTAAATTCAATTGTATCGAAATAATTTTACGATTAATACGTTTAATAGTTTAACCTATTTTTACTATTCTGAGTATCAACATCACAGAATTTTTTTAACCAATGTTATTTCTGGCATACAACTATATATAAATTGTTAAACTCATTACTAAAATTAAAAAAAAGCAATAAATGTATAGTAACTGTACATCAGCAATGAGGAAAATGAGGAAAATAAAAGTCGGGGTTATAGATACCCTGTAGAAATTCCTAGAGGAAATATCCTAATTAGAGCTACCTGGCTCAATTTTCGTTAAATTTTGAGCAGAAACATTCAGACTATTAGATCACAATTTAAATCCAATTATTTAATTGTTTATTTCAAATTGTTTTATTGTGACAGTTAAAGCAGTTGTGTCTTTCAAAAATATTTTCTGATTAGAAAAAACTTGGTTTAAAAGATACCAGTCAACAAAGTCTGAAAACTATTTTCGCAATTGTCGAGGTTCAGTACGATTGGTTAAATGCAGCCTCACAGTCAATAGTTGTCGGTGAGGTGAGGATTATTCTACACAATCAACAATCAAGTGCCGGTTATACTCCTCCTAGCTTCTATCCTTAATTGGACTCATTAACCACCTCTTGAATTCGATGAATAGTCAAGGATCCATCATTTGTATTATAAAGGCGTTCAATTCTGTTGATTTGTCAAAGTTTTTAATTCATTTTCCCTTGGGAACGAACTTTTTTTGTATTAATTCAGACTAATTTGAAATTATAATCCTCCCCCGGATAAAAATTGCAAGCACGTACATTGATTTAGCTAATATGGTTTTTTAAACCGTGTCTTTCATTTTCTTATCCCGCCGCAAATTTGCATGGTCGCAACATCGAAAATCGCCAAATTGAATTCGTTTGAATAATCGATTCCTGATTGAAGATAAACTTGCCTATATAATTCCATTTAAATGCGTCAACTTTTCGTATCTTTCAAATGAACCCTGGAAAATTATCAGTTTAGATCTAAACGCTTTAAAGGTCAAAGTTGTTCTAAGGAATAAAAATAAATAAAAACAAAAACCAACCAAAAGCTTAATTATATCTTGTATGGCATTGTGTGTATCACGTTTGTTGAGCTAAGTTGATTTGTCGAACCAAGAAATGATAAGAGATAACAAAACACCTGGGTTGATCCATCCATAGAACTTTTACATCTTAATCGTTCATCTGGTTGCCAACCTACTACAGTCGACGATGAAACTGGTCATTTAACTTTTTAGATACACGATTTATTACAAAGAGTGTCTTAGAAAAAACATACGGCGAACAAATTTTCTTTTATGTATATACGTAATTAAAATTTCTTTGATACATGTTTAGGACACATTTCTGGTCACTGATCGTCAGAATATGGCTTAACATATTAAAAAGAAATTATAATTAATAATTGATTTATTTATGTACTTTTTAGGGAGAGAGAGAGAATGAGAGAGAATAGAAAGAGAGAGAGAGAGAGAGAGAGAGAGAGAGAGAGAGAGAGAGAGAGAGAGAGAAAGAGAGAATAGAATATGCCAGAATTTAAAAAAAATTAAATTAGTTAATTAAATTAAATTAAAGTTAGAAATAAGAGAGGTATGAGATTAATTTCATTCATTACTACTATTAATAATCTATTTACAGGGATCATATTGGATAGCAGAACTATCATATTAATTGTATTATTATTAGAGAGAGAGAGAGAGAGAGAGAGAGAGAGAGAGAGAGAGAGAGAGAGAGAGAGAGTGAGAGAACGAAAGAAAGAGAGAGAAAGTTTTACGGGAATGATTGATAATAATTGACCATGGAAATCAGATATCATTATCCTATTTTTATTCAATAAATTATACGTGGATTAAATTTAAACGTAATATAAAAATAAAGATGGGTGAGTGTGAGAGACTGAAAAATAAATAATAAGAGAAAGAGAGAGAGTGTGTGAGTGAGAGAGAGTGAGAGAGAGACAGTGAGAGAGAGTGAGAGAGTGGGAGAAAGTGAGAGAGATGAGAGAGAGAGAGGGAGAGTGAGAGAGAGAGAGAGGGAGAGAGAGAGAGTGAGAGAGAGATAGTATAAAAGCAATTGAATATTGCGTGATGTTCAAAACCATACGGCTCGTATATTGTTTTTAGTTTTACAAATTTCTTGTGTGTTATGTTCTTGTTTTACACATTCTTACAAAATTCTTGTTAACTTAGCAAATAAAATAAATAATTATTCATAAATCGTGAAATGCAGTCTGGTGTGACGTAGGTTTCAGAAAAACATTTTCTTTATCGTGCCAACGTTTTAAATGTAAACAATGTTTGTAAATCCCAGGCCCTGAAGATGATCTCAATAAAGATCGAAACTAGTATTAGTAATTCAGATATCGTGAGATGCGGTCGGGTGTGATGTAGGTTTAAGAAAAACATTTTCTTTATCGTGCCAACGTTTCGATCTTTTATTGAGATCATCTTCAGGGCCTGGGATTTACAAACAATGTTTACATTTAACAAATATATTTAGGATGTGGATAAGTGAATTTATACAATGCGAAATATATTTTATATTCAAACAAAGTATTTCTACTCACTCAGATGATCTCAATAAAAGATCGAAACGTTGGCACGATAAAGAAAATGTTTTTCTGAAACCTACATCACACCCGACCGCATCTCACGATTTCTGAATAATTATCGATTAACGGTCACTAATCACCACAAATAAAATAAAGTTAAGAAAATAATCGAATTATTTAAAAAAGAAATCTGAATTTCTGTATGAGCAATTCAAATTCAAAGTTATTCACTTTCTATTAATGTAATTAAAGCTTTGGCTTATTAATAACCACTACAAAATATATAATTTTAGTCATAAGTAATAAAAATAAATAAAGGTTAAGCAGATAATAATTAAAGGATTGTATATTACAGAATTTCTTACAATTTACTGTATTATTTGTAACTTTTAACTTTAATGCGAAAAAATATATTTTTCTATTTTGTTTAAAAAATATTTCGTTGTTTTTAAATAAATGGACTAATAAATTCTTTTAGATATTAGCCATTTATAGTTTTATATAAAAAGAAAAATAATCTCTTATTGAAAATATTATAAAGGAATGAAAATATCACCATATCTGTGATACATACTTTGTGAATGACTTGCAAATCATTAAAATTCTATATTATGTTTGCATACCTGTTCAAAATGGTTTACCTATTTTCATCATAATTTTAAATGGTAAACCTAATTTTTGGAATACTTTGATGCATATTACATGCAATTATCTGTGCTTTAAAGTCTTAGTTTCCGTTTACAACAACTGTATTTTTTCTTCACTTTTTTATATGTGTAATATGGCATTATTATCCTTCCGCGTATACAAATCAGTACTCTTCGCCGATTTTGTTGTTTCGAAGTGATTGAAGAAATGGAAAACCATTTCCATTAAAATTCATCCCCAAAACACCAAAACCACGAATAAACGCGGTTGAGTTATTAGCCAGTGAGAAACATATCGTTATTCCCTTTGGATAAAGGGCATTTCAGCTGAGTTTCTGTTTCGACGATTCCGTCCTTTGTCCGCCCATGAAAGGGATTCCAAAGAAGTCGATGTGGCATTGTAGAGTTGGCGGTACGTCTGGAATGTTACAATTGTTTACTACAAAATGGAGAAGATAATAACGGGTTCCCAATTGCATCTATGAAATACCGCCATTTCACTAAACGATTTCCCGTTTACGCCTTTGAAGTAAGATGCTTACATTGGCATAAAACATGCCTTAACTCCTGCCCGGATGTTGTAATTAGCGATGGTAATTTGGCTTAAATCGATTAAACGACACGATTTAGAGACAAATACTTTTTAAAAGAAATAATTAATTTTCTATATGTATATAGTTTTTAATCGTGTTTCTCAAATTTTCGATTTTTTTTTCTCTCAAAAACAGACGTCCATTTGTAAAAAAAACTTGTTTCACACGAAACTCTAAAAATAGATAATTTCATTTGAACTCAAATTTGTTAAACTAATAAAAATACGATCCAACAATAATTTTACTTGTCCTAAATATTTTAAAGAAAAATAAAGTAATTTCAGTAATACCGGACGGCTGAACATTCAATTACCCGTGGAAACCGTGAAAAGGCATCAGAACCACTTTATTACTGATTACTAATCTACACTGAGATCCAACAAAGTGGTCACCCTTAATATTTTTAATTACCTTTTTGAAAATCCTTCATTGATTATCTTCCATTAATATTTGGTCTTTTTCAATGTATTAGATGTAAATAAAACACAGATAACATCTCCCACTTGTGTTTACAATTAGATTTTATAAATAAATCTTTGAATAGTCAATGTCTTCTTTGTTGGTTTTTCTTTTCTGTTCCGGGTTTTTGTTTTAAGTTGTAACATTTTTAAGTTCCAAATTTGTACGATAGTTTGTTTTAAGAGAATTCGGCTGGAATCTTAATGTTGTTGGAAGTTGGAAGAAGTAGCACTCAAGAAAGCATCGATCAGCTCGCCATCGTGTCATATCTCCGAGAGATGATCGTATTATTGTTTTAATTACGGCAATTATTTAGATCCTGAGAGACCCTGATGAGCTCAAGATTATGAAGATCCATTTATATATTATCTTGAAATTATTTTACTTCACATTATAGATTATTATTACTTTGAGAATTATGTTCTCAAGGTTACAATTAATTAGTTTAATTTTTATAATTTTAAAAATAACATTTTTAAAGCAGAAACATTGAAACGAACTGCATTAAGTCAAGATCCTTTTAGAATCACTGAACCTCTTGAAACATTGGAAAATATAAAGCAAATCTGTAACGAGTTCATTTCCCGGAGTTAAGGAGCTATTTTTTACTCCGACCTGGGGCAATGACTTTTGCAAAATAGAATGCTCATTTCAAGTGGAAGGAATGTACATTAAAGAGGCGATCGAAGGGGAAAGAAATATTAAAAAACACGAGACTTTCTTGGATATTTCGAAGGAAAATCACCTTGTTTAGACGTCTGTTTAGTAGTTTGCACGGTGGTTAACACGGTTCCAAACTCCACATTCGATTTTACCCGGTGATGACGTTCATAAACTCTCCTCGAGTCGCGTGGAGAGAAAATTGGATCGTAATTGACCGGTTGAGCGTTGCAGTGATGATGATTTAAGCTTCGAGTAATATCACCGCTTCGTCGCATTGTAAACATGGAAAGCACAAAAAACATGCTAAATTATTCAACGTTTACTTTTATTTATTTATTGTTTCTTTAAGAAACACACTTTTAAATTAAGACAAAGATAGAACTTCCGTCTGCCATAAAATCGTGGTCCAAAACATTCTCCTACATAAAAATTTAAATTTAAAAAAAATACATAGAATAATTTTTAAGGTTAAACAAGCAAAAATTATAGGGTGTTGTTAAAGTTAAAATGTGAAAAATAATTTTTCAAAATGATTATTCGGAGATCGTGAGATGCGGCTGTTGTGACGTAGGTTTTAGAAAAACATGCTCCTTATCGTGCCAACGTTTCGATCTTTATTGCGATCATCTTCAGGGCCTGGGAGATGCAAACATTGTTTAAATTTAACAAATACATGTAGGGTGTGGAAAACAGTGAATTTATACAATGCAAAAAAATATTATTTTTTATTCAGTCAAAGTATTTCTTCTCACTCAAAGGGTTTGTTTTCTGTTTCCTGCGTGTCGGGTTTAGAGTTCAGTGAGATATTGCTGTTTTTTGTTTATATACGTTGGATTTTGTAGAGATGGAGAAGGAAGTCGGTATAGAAAAGACATTTTTGTATAAGGCGTCGGCTTCTTTGAGGTGAAATGAGCCGATGATGGGAAAAACGTTGGTAACGGTTCTGTCATGATGTTTGTCAATCCCAGGCCCTGAAAATGATCTCAATGAAGATGGAAACGTTGGCACGATAAAGAAAATGTTTTTCTAAAACCTACGTCACACCAGACCGCATCTCACGATCTCCGAATAATCATCAACTAACGGTCACTAATCACCACATATTTTTCAAAATGTTGAAATAAAAACAACAAAAGGTTTGTATTCTTTTATGTCCAAATTTATATTTTTATTTTTATTCTGAATACTTTTATAGATAACAACTAGAACCTAAAACTTCGTTTAGTTTAAAAAAGTATAGATTTTATATATTTTACAAATTACCCAACTTTGATGTTTTATAAAATGACCACATAAAAATATTAATTATATGCATACTATATATGTAATTACTTATTTGACTAAAAATTAAAAACATTTTCGGCAGTACAGACAAAATTTAAAGTTTGCTCTATTGCTTTGTTATATTATGTTTTTAATGTATTGCGTTGCTGTATGTAAGAGATTTTCTTTCTTTCTTTTCGCTAACTCTTTCTCTTTCTTTGTAGATATCGATATATCGTATTTATTTTCCTACAATAACCACCCAAGCAGACAAACAAAATTACACATGCACACACACTCAAGCAACGTTACAACCAAACCATTATGACACTCTTTTTTTTCCAAAATGTTTTTTCAATTAGACCAACCGACAGTTAAACATACAAGGAGAGCAATTGAAAAAAGAGTGGGACAGCGCTGAACGTATATTTTTTCGTTTCAATGAAAAACATTGAATCATGTACAAGTAGCCTAACTAGCTCCTCCCATTCTCTTTAAATCTGACTGTGCCTAACCTAACCCTAGGCTCACTTTCCCGAAATCATTAATTGAACGAAAAATCGTGTGGCAAAATGAAGAGAAACATCACATACCATGTTAGCGAGAGAGTGAGAGAGAGAGAGGGCGAAAGAGAGAGAGATTAGATAAAAATTGATCTCCTCAAACAGATAGGAAAATAAATCGTAACACACTCCGTGGTGTGTTCATCTCTTAAATTGCATACATTTTGAAAAAATCACCAGGTAACAATTTTCATCTGTCCATATTTTCCGTTCTTTTAAATAATTATTTTAATAGAAATATCTCACAAATTCTCCTATCAAATAAAATATTATATTCTTTTTTTACAATAAAGTATGTGTTTATTGGTTGATACTTATTATGTACACGTGTCGTAAAAAATAATATCTTTAAAAATGGAAAAATTGTATTTGCACTATCATTATTTATTGTTACTCTTTCTAGAGATATATTTTTACGTCTAGTTTATATTCTTTATAAATTGCTCAAAAATGAATATGGATTTTGCCATTTTTGTAATTTTTTGTAGTAATTACTTTTCCTAGCATTTTTATTATTAATTGCAATAAAATTTATTATAAATTATAATATTTTTACTGAACGAAAATTTAATTAAGGTAATAATTTTTTTATTACATTGAACATAGTTCTGTAAATCGCTGTAATTTAGTTTATGTAAATTTAAAAAAAAAATCGCTAGTTTGTAGAAGTTGGACCTTAGGCTATATGGGTTTTTAAAAAGGCATTTTTGACTTTACTATAATTTATTAATTTCAATGCCAAATATAAATATTATGTGATTGTAATTACTTATAATTTTTATATAGATGTCTGTTTCACCGTTAAAAATGTATTATGCTGGCCATGTGTTCCAAAGCCTTAAACCCAAACACATGTACAAAAGGTTTTCATATTAATTGTTTCTTCATCCTTGGGAAAGTACGTATACCATTTTATTAAATTAAGTGTTAATTGTGTTTTGTTTGTATTTATTTGAATTTCTAATAAAATAGGCCCCACTATAAATTGCCTAAAGCTCGGTGAACCCAGCATTTAGTCTTTTTTTCACCCGTCTAAAGACCTCTACGAAGATTGGAACCCTACATACAGTACATATCGGTTAATTTAATTAAAATTAATAGAATACGAGTAAATTGCAAATATTCCTATTCATTTTTGAGCAGTGTATATTATGTGTCCTTATTAATTATTGATTTATTTACCAGAAATATTTACTTTTTCATCATTGGCAGTTAGTTTTCCAACAATTGTTCCTGATAAATTTGTACTTAAGCGATACATGATTATTATCTTTATTAGTTATTAACTCGTAGGGTAAGGATTTGTAGTAATGTACAAAAAAGTAGGATTGTTTCAAAGAGGTTCCATTTTATGACTTTTTCATCAGTTTTAGTAGTTACATGACGGTTATTGATGAGGCATTAGACGTCCTGACTCCCAGTAGCAGTCGCAATATCTTAAAAATCCTAGAAATGAGGAGAAATGTAATACAGTCGGCCTATAATGTGTAGCTGTGTAATCTCGACTTTCATAAATCAAAAGGAAACTGGCGGTGCCGAGAGCGAGCAATTGAGTTATGACTGTAATATAAGTGTCTGCAAACGGCGGGGGTTCGGTCTATCTTGAGTGGTCACTCAATACGGACATGTGTTCAATGTTGTGTGTAGTGAACCATTGAGTCCGTACAAACACTGATTCAGTACATTGCTAATGCGATTTAACAGTCGGTAGGCGGGTCAGATATAATTAAACGTTCTACGACACCTATCTACGCATGCCCTTGAAGATGAACAAAACTGACTAAGAAAACTATCTTAAAACAGTGGTTTACTTTAAAAAAATCATATAAATCGATAAGCAGGGTGATAACTTTCGACTTCATTGTCTTTTGCATATTTTTTGACAGACTCAACACTGAAAAGAGAAATAAGCTGAACTTCATCTTTTAGACAAAAACAGTGAGGATAGGCAGGTGAAAATAATCATACCCGACCAAAGAACAAGTATTTACAATTTATGTCAAACTTTGTTACTGTTTTTTTCGAAATGTGAAACCTCTGAATTGTCATAGTTTTCCCCCTGGACCTTTCTTATTTAATCTAATGGGTGAGGCTGTTGTGTTGATACTTCACAACATATTTTTATGTGAATTATTTATACTAAAAAACAATTGTTATGTTATACAAAAATATACTTTAAAACCATAATAATATTCACCAAATTAGTATAGGTATGTTATATATTTGTAGTATGATGTGAGGGAGGGTCATTGGCATTTCGTTGTTACTATATTTCCGAAGTGTACTGGCTTGTCCAGAATGAATGTATTTATTAGCGTGAGAGGTAATGCGTGAAAGGACTGACTGTCGAGGAATATCGAGTACTCCACAGGCCCGCCAAACAATTTAGATTAGGATAGTTTACTGTATGGGTAAAATTAGTAAATACCGTTTGAATGTATTTATTAGTGTGAAAGAAAGGAAGATCACGATAACCATCCGACTTCCAATTTAGTTGTAGTGTAGGTTAGTAAATTAGTATGATTGTGAATTATGAAAATGAGTATAAATGTTATATCTATGTATTTTAATTTATCACGTGTGGGAGGGTAACTACCAACAAGATAACGCATCTCCTGTTAGGTGAATCCGAAGGCAACAGTCGTTTAGTTAAGGCATAAGAAGACACAGAAAAGAATGTAGGCATAAGATAGCTAAGAAGGCAAATGTGAGAAGATTTTATATGTGGGGCCCCGGCGATGACCCTGGTAGTTAGCCGGCAAAAAAATATAGAAAATAAATAAAAAATAATATTATGAAACACACTACACAGATAACAAGCAGTTTGAAAAATGTTGACACCCACTATAAGTTAAGTGTTTAAGTTAATTGAAAAAAAGTAAAGCTTGTTTATTAGGACTGTTAAGTTTTCTAAATTGTCAATTCTGTCAATTCAACAATTGCTGAATGCCTCAAGGCGAAGCAATTTAAAAAATATATATAAAAAAATAAATCAAAATACGGATCACCACAAATAATATAAGAAACGACAAAACAGAATCCAAACAAGATGAAATATTTACTTACAAAATAATGAAAAACCTAGATAAACTTATAATTTTGAATACAATTGAATATTAAGAAATATGAATTCCTGCAAGGCAACATTTAATGGATTGGATTCAAATAAATGCAAAGAACTTATAGAAAGAATATACATAAAATAATATTCACAGATTATCTTTCCAGTCAGATGAGTTATTGTTTACAACCTGATTTTCGCTATTTTACATTCTTACATTGTTGCAATGATGTCAGTTTTTATTTCAGAGGTTATTTGTATTAATTTATTCTCACATTTGCAAAAAAAAGCCTTGGTAATCCGGTTCCTTCTTGTTTTCGTGAAGCCTTGAATATTTTTTTCCTGCAGACACCACCCTCGATTACCGGCAAAGCCGTTTTCCACAAAGAAATGAAAAAAGCCATTGGTATTAAAAAAAAGTAAGTGAATAAACGAGAAATTGTAACAACTGAAGAGTATCATTTATTAATTATAAATAAATTGCACAATTGTTTAAATAATTTTAACTAGGTAAGTGTGTATGTAGGTAGGTGAAAAATATACCGCAGCATAGAATTTTCTTTATTAATGGAATGTTTTCTACACCATGACATGAGTCCTCTTCAGTGCAATTACATTTTTATATCCAGTGAATTTCCCAAAAATGTGTGATGTTGTGGACATACATTGTTGGGAAATTCACCTGATATTCAAATAATAATGAAGAGGACTCAAGTTATGATGCCGAAAACTAAAATATTTTAATGCTAAAACCCCAAAGCTGGAAATTTGGATTTTATCCTTCATTCGCGCGTTAGGCTTTTTTTAGGGATTATTTATAGTGCAAAGGCCGGGTTGCATATCTTCAGCACCGCCGGGTGAAACATCGAGGTACGAGTGAATCCTCAAATTGGGGAATTTATCACAGGACGCCCCACTTCTCGGCTTCGCCCGTTCAAATCCGAGGTAATATCCCTCGGGAGCATTCTTCTGCGCGTTTATCTGAATCCTCATGAATCATGTCCGCCGGCGGACAGACAGCCGAACAAGACTGGGCAGGTATCAGAAAAAATATACTGCATCATTTTTGCAATCGTTCGTGCCATCCTTTCTTCTGACGTCCTCTGATATAAATAATGCATTTTTAAAATGTAATATTTTCAAGTATTTCTTTAACATATGACATTTATCTTCGGGAAAAACTACGATAGCTGCAGGACGGTACTCATATATTCATAACAAAATGTTCATTGTCAAAACTTAAAGTCAAAACATCTCTAGAATTTAGCGTTTACTAATTTGGTAGATGTATTAGTGCATTACACTGCTCCCTTTAAGACTTATTGTATCCTACTAATTTTGTAACTCTAATTTTGTTCATTTGTATTTTGGCCAGTGGTGTCAGTATTCCTGCACGCATTTACTTTTATTGAGTTATATATATGTGAGAAACGAAGGAATTACGAGACAGAGAAGTGAGAACAAAAGAGATAGATTTCTATCTGTAGATAAAGAGAGGGTTAGAGAGGGAGGGAGAACATACTGACAAACAGACTAAGAGAGAAAGCGAGAAAGAAGAAAAGGTGAAAGTGATGATATGAGAAAGAATGAGATAAAGCGAAAGAGAATGTATAAAACCGATTACATCATTCGTAAATCCGTAATGTAAAAGTCAACAAAAAAACCAAGGGTGGCGTTGATATTTTACAAAACAATAAATTATTTAAGATTTTTTGACAAGTTATAATGTAAGTTTTAATTTCTTAAAAAGTAGTAAGTACTGTACGAGCGTGTATCTTTTAAAAAGGCGCAAACATTGATATAACATTTTGAACAACGTTAATGAAATCAAATTATAACCCAACTAACTTATCCTACTTTTTTATATAAAATCATTAGTGCATTTATATTTTTATTTATTTAGTTTTTTGTTTGTTTGTAAAGCCTAATAATAGAAATCTGGTTTCAAAACAAAAAACGTAATACTATTAAATTCACTAATTTCGTGGTCCGCTTGACCAATTAATATGTTACAATTAATTAAGGTTTTTAGTTGAGATAAAAAAGTCAATGGCACGAGTGGGATTCGAACCAACGATCTTCCGCTTGATACGCCGCTGCTCTACCACTTGAGCTATCGTGACCTCGATCCACTCGGACACCAACTTCCCACCTCAACCGCACCCTTTGAATTTTCCCTCCTTTTTGCCATTTTTCAAATGACATTTATGTACGTTGAATTCTAAAGGAGTGGGAAGGAAGTCGGTATAGAAAGACATTTTTATATGAGGAGTCGGCTTCTTTGAGGTGAAAGGAGCCGAAGAAGGGAAAAAACGTTGATAATGGTTTGGCCATGATGTTTGTAAATCCCAGGCCCTGAAGATGATCTCAAAAAAGATCGAAACGTTGGCACGATAAAGAAAATTTTTTCTGAAACCTACGTCACACCAGACCGCATCTCACGATTTCTAAATAAATATTGTTTGGTTAGATGACGTTGTATTATAACTTTTTTAAGAAGTTAGTCTGTCCATAGTGTACATATCAACCAGTAATCTACAATGTACAAGCTGACGTCTTAAAATGGTAAAAAAAAATTTAACACGTGAAACCTCTTACTACAGTCACGTTGTCAATATTTTGGCCTTTATGAGAAAAAGATATCTGTTCAACAGAGATATTTATTATCCGATAATACATAGCTATTGTATATCTATGTACAATTACTACATGGGGCATTAATTCAGATGTATATTTTAAATGGCGTTAGGCTTTTTAAAATCCTCTCTACAAGCACTATTCTGAGCCTTTTATTTTTATCAACTAATGTTCGTGAGGTTTCCAAATTTTCTTAAGTTTTAAACACTTCTTTTTTTATATATTATCTCCTGGAGGCATGTTTACATTGGATAAATTATGAAATGAAACACTACAGCAAAGAAAATATGATTGGATATAAGGGGTAGAAAGAAGTTAACATATTTACAGAAACAATTCCATTGAATATTTAATCAGAAACATAATTAGAGCGGTTTCAGTATTCCGAAAGCGTTTATGCTAGGTAATAAAAATAAAGAACTAAATTGTCCCGTCGATTACTCAGTTTTTGGAAGAGCCTGTAGGACTTGGGATCTTTTATTTGTATTATATGCCCATGTACTTTAGTATTAAGTACAGCCAGTACATCTCGACCTGTTCTGTAAACGGAGGTGACCCCAAACAGAGGATTCTTTTCATAAAATCTTATATCGTATCACAAAATCATTAATACAATTGAATTGATATCATCATGTTTTGCGCATAATACATTTAAAGTGTTAGTTCTAAAACCATGGTCTTTTTTTTGTCAATGTTAATATAAAAGTTATCTTCGTCGTAAGGTGAAACATAACGTATCAAACGCCCGGCCGAGACCATTGTGCCATTAATAATATATCTATTGGTTGTCAGCCAGTAGGAGTATCAGTCATCCGCTCTGGGGGCTCACCAGGATTTACAGTGGATGATTACTGAGGCTATTGGATGCTTAGCTCTCGGACGTTGTCGGCAAAAAATGATGAGTCTAAGGAAGAAAAAGAGAAAGCGCAGACAGTGAAAGATTGCCAACTTTCTTCCTTTGCTATTCCCATTTCCTTGTCTTGCTCCATTACTGCACCTAGTATTTCCGGTTATAATAGATTGTTAGTTTTCTTGAAAAGAGTATCTTTGAAAAAAATTTCTATTGTAATAAACATTTAGCTCAAACTCCTACAGATTTTTATTTGGCATATGTAAAAGTTCAATTAATAATGTAAATACATATTTATAAAATTATTACAACAACGAAAAGTTATTTCAGAAAAGTTGAAACAATTTCATATATGCAAAAAACCAAGAACTGAAAGCTCAGAAGGACACTGTTAAGCAAAGAGTTTAAAACATTCTCCTGGCAATTCACCCATATTATTTTCCTATGGAATAGTCTGTAAAATAATTTGTTATTCAACGAAAAACTCGATAAACTAACATGAATATTATCACTCGAAATTTAAACAAGTTTTTTTGTTTTTATGAGATTTCTATATGTTGCCTGCAGGGTAATAAATTAGAAATTTGGTCTGTACTGATCATTTTGGTCAGCCAATCCTCGCTGAATTGATCTTGTTGGAACAACCTTCTTCTTTTCATTTAAAATTTCTTGATTGTTTCGTTTTCTTTAGATCTCTAACACCCAATAATTTGAGAACAGCGGTTCAAGGAGGGGCGTCGGTGGCCGCAACGGTTTACGCGTTGTAAGGTAAAGGTCCCGGGTTCGAACCCGACATACTTACAAATAGGTTTTTGCTTTTAAAAACACCGGCACACTGCTGTTGGTAACCCTCGTAAAAAAAGGACAAAAGGTTCAAACTACAAATAATCACTAATCAACACATCATTAATAATTAATTATTGTAACACAGCATAACATAGCATAAGCGGCGCAGTGATTTCTCACATCGTTATTGTCGTAAAACGTACGTTAATCTAACTATATCATTGCCATTGTTGGATAAAAGCCAACGCACATTTAACTAATTTTTAAATTACGGACCAAAAAAAGAGTACACATTATTTTTCATGATTGAAATGACAAATTGTTTCGTAAAAACACGCTATTAGTAAATGCATATTATTAATTAATTAATTTGAATTATACTTTTGCAGTAATTCTGCATATGTGCATGCATGTATATTAACGCGCCATCATTCTGTCTACTCTCGCTGTGATGGTCTGTCAGAACGTTTCAACATTCTGTCTTCATCAGTGTTTGAGTTCTTTGAACTTAAGTCTCCTTTATTAGGTCGTGAGAAGTGATAAGTGTTATATTTGTTTTTCCAAGCTTTCATAGATTGGAATCATCATGATTTTCCTTACAACGGCCGTGGATCACGGCCTGAATGATTTTTTGTTGTTGATACTTAGGACCGGACAATTTTTTAAAAGTAATTTTTGTGATGTAGTTTTTTTTTCTGTCTTGGCTGTGAACTGTTCAGTTATTTGAAGCATATTATTTCAAGGACAATTTGTTCTTTTTTTCTCCAAGGATAATTAAATAACGACTAGGATTCTATTATATGAGTCTAAAGATATAAAAATTACAAAAATCGAAAGTCGTATCAAGTAAATTAGGATTAAAAAAATTATTTTATAAAAAGAAAATCGGATCTGTTTTAAGCAGTCGTTAACACCTTTCACTATAAATGTTTGTTTTAATAAATAATAAACATTTGAGTATTGGAGTCACTGGAAAATGTTTTTTCGCCGATATCCGGTTTTCAACTTAAAAATTTATAATACAATTTTATTCGTATTGAACGTTAGCACCACCGTTGGAAGCATATTTCTTTTTTCAGATTATGTAAACAATGGTTGGAAATTATCTCACTAAAATTGGTACATATGTGGATGAAAAACAATAACTATAAACAAATAAAATAATAAATACATATAAAATGTGGAAAAAAGTGAATTTATACAATGCAAAAAAAATTTATATTCAATGAAAGTGTTTGTTTTCTGCGTGTGTCATTTTTGCGTGTCGTGTTGAGAGTGCCAGTGAGATATTGCTATTTTATGTTTATATGCTTTGGATTTTGAAGGGGTGGAGAAAGAAGTCGGTATAGAAAGAAATTTTTGTATAAGGATTCGGCTTCTTTGAGGTGACGGCTTCTTTGTATGATTGCAAAAAACCCAAGCAAAATGCCACAGCACTTGCTACGCACCATTTTGAACACAAACACAATTTCGATCACAACAATCCAAAAATAATACATACAAAACGAAACCTTTTAGAAATGGTTTACATCAACAGAGATAAACACAGCATCAATTACAGAACATACACATGTAAACTCAGTCGCAGCTACGCTAATATCATTGATCAAATTCAATATCGATAACATACATATATCATCATCACATCACACAAAACATATAATACAACATATAAAATATTCATCACATTCCACGCATAAAACATTTTTACATAGTCTAATTTTTCAACAATTTAGCTTTCCTTTTCCTAATTATCTCTGTCTATATAATCCTGAATGTATAATCTGGCCGAACCATTACCAACGTTTTTCCCATCATCGGCTCTTTTCACCTCAAAGAAGACGACTCCTTATACAAAAATGTCTTTTCTATACCGACGTCCTTCCCCACCCCTACAAAATCCAACGTATATAAACATAAAACAGCAATATCTCACTGGTACTCTCAACACGACACGCAAGAATGGCACAATTTCACAGCAAACAAACACTTTGAGTGAGTAGAAATACTTTGATTGAATATAAAAAATATATTTTGCATTGTATAAATTCACTTTTTTCCACATCCTACATGTATTTGTTAAACAATGTTTGCAAATCCCAGGCCCTGAAGATCAAACGTTGGTACGATAAAGAAAATGTTTTTCTGAAACCTACGTCACACCAGAACGCATCTCACGATCTCTAAATAATTATGTATATCCTTATTATATACCTAATCAAATTGAGGGTCGATGGAATTGGGAACTCAATATATTCCTACTTTCGCACTATCTATTAACTTCTATGACACAAAACTATCATTATTATATACAATAAAACTACCCTGTTTCTTTCAAGAATCAAAACATGGGACCCAGAAACTTGCTGCCACGTTCTAGCATGATTTTCATGTCGGTTAGCCTACACGCTCTCTATAGCCAAGGAATTGCATCTTAACTAAGTGGGACACACATCGAAAAACATTTCTCTGCATGCCGGACATTTACACGGACTTTGGCCAAAAAGAAAATCGTCGCAATGCCTATTCTTAATCGAATGAGTAAGACCACTTTTCTACGGGTCAGGTCCATGAAATATGTTTTTTATTGCACGCTCAAATACCCCTGAATACCAATGCCAAATTTAATTTTTAAGTAGAACACCAGACATATTAATGCTTAGGTAATGCTTACTACTGTGCCAACGTTTCGAGCTTTATTGAGATTATTCTCAATGCTCAAAGTTTGTGTTTTCTGTGTAGATGTGTCACTGTGGTGTGCCTTGTTGAGACTATTTTTTAACATAAGCACATGAATATTATTGATAGATAGATAACATGCTTTATTTACATTAACGAGAAGCATTACATAACATACAATATTAAAAGCATTTTACAGCATGGATGCTTATCCGTCTGCCGGAAGTTGGCTGTTCTTTTTCAGGAGAGCGAAAAAGAAAAACTAACAATAAACTATATAATAGGAGTAATAATAGAAAACTATAAGTATAAACTAAATTATAAAAACTAGTTGATTTTAGATACAAGTTAAACAATTATGACGCGGTATTATAATCATTGCCAGGCATGACGTGCATAGTGTGCTAGACCTTTCGACCTCTCCATATCCACGATATTTAACAGATCAAGCAGCTGAGACTTGGAAAGCAATTTATAACCTAGATACAGGGTACGGAGTTCAGACAGTACACACTGGGCAACAGAATGAAAGATATCTTCCCTAACTAGGGAAGACATGAATATTATTGTAATATTATTTTAAGTTTTATATAAATTATTTCGTCTGTTTAATTATAACACTAAATTTACGCTCATTCATTTATGTATTTGAACGGCCGATACTCATCAAATATTAAAAGAGTAGAAATTTAAATTGTGCTTCTTATGGCAGGGGTGAGTTTTCTATATGATCTAATACGGTTAATGCTGTAATTGCACATAAAACTTAAACTCCAACTTTCTTATTTTATTGCATAATAAAAAATGTGCAAAATATGAGTGGTATTTTTCTAAAAGCAATGCAATCAAATATAAAAGAAAAAATAACACCAGTTCCATAAATCTTCTACTATACTAGTTTGCACTGTTTCTAGTCTCCGGAAAAAATGTAAAAGAGGAAAAGAACGTGATTTTAGTACGACAACTATTAAGAAAGGACTAAGATTCTTGTAAAGTAGTGCTAAGTTGTAAAGCCTTTTCCCCCAACCATCTTGTCTACGGCATAAAAACTAAAGTTTTAATCCAATTTTCTGTTTAAATTTAAAAGAATATAAATCTTCATTTTTTGATAATAAGCTAAAAAAGTTAAGAACACACCTCAACTAACTATTTAGAGAACAATAAATTCATTCGTCAATTGAGACTAAGGGAGAGCACTTCGATTGAATTGTTTTACTCACAAGCTTCAAAAGGAGATATATTTTGCTACTTCATAAATGGAATTTGTCACGAGCACCCCTCTGGGAATTGCTGAGAAAAAAATCACCTTCCTTTTGGAAATAGCCTTGGAAATGGCCGTTGACAGGCCTAAATCGGACAAGCACAAAGAAGGCTGTTAGTCAATAAGTTAAAGCGTTAAACTTAAGAAAGAAAGTGTCTGAGTGTTACTATTCCGAATAGTTTCAAAAGTGATTATCTACAACAATTCATTTTGGAAATAATTCAATCGCAGGTAATTATACAAATACCTTCTATTTGATAAATAAATTATTCACTTGTAAGTTCGTAGTTTTTCTATTTTTAAAAACATTGTATAATCATTGAATGTCATTTTGGACTTGCTAGTATGATTTTCAAATTATAATTTACTACCTTTCAATTAATTAAGGTTTTTAGTTGAGATGAAAAAGTCAGTGTCACGAGGGGGATTCGAACCCACGATCTTCACTAGATACGCCGGTACTCTACCACCTAAGTTATCGCAACTTCGATCCACTCGGACACTAACTTCCCATCTCAACCCCACCTTTTGAATTTTCCCTCCTTTTTTCCATTTTTTTAAATCTCAACTAAAAACCTTAATTAATTGAAAGTTATGAATTAGTCAAGCGGACCACGAACCTAGTGAATTTAATAATTTATTTATTTCATCCGAATTGAAAATGTGAATTATTTTAACAATAATATTTGATTTTTTCGTAGTATAATAAACTTTATTTAACCTATTTTAATAAGTACAACGTTTTATTGCGGTCTGTTGGGTTGATGAACTTGTTGTTTTTGGTTTTGGAATATGTTGGTCTTATTACGTCATGTACAAAAGAAAACGCAAAACGAGATATCTGTATGTACTATGAACAATTTACTGCAATTATTAAAATATCGGAAGAGGGAACCAAAATACTCGCAGCAATTTTAAAAATAATTCTTGCGTCGGAGTCATTTCTACATCTTCATAAGGAGCCATGGAATGACAATCTTCGATTAAGTTGGGCACCTTTCTCTATGTACCTAAAATACTGCTAAATGTAACTGTGTGTCAACTCAAATTGCCTCTTATTAGTTGGGTAAAGTCCTGTTCTGCAATTCATATCTACAAGCCACCTATAAACCGTGCTTAGTACATAGGAGCCTTTCTTCAAACCTGTCTCATCGACGATGCCATTTCCTTTCCATCGTATTTTTATTGAGTTCTTAAGATCAAAATGTCCGTGGTAGTCTGACCCAGACGCTGAAACCTCCTGGCACTGGTCCCCTTTCATAACGAATACATTAAATTCTTCTCAAAATAAAAATTATTGAAAGAAAATAAATATAGAATTAATGATGAGGTGTAAACCTGGGTAAAAAACGTAATAAATTTATTCTTAAATATTGAAATATTATGATTCACCTCAATATATTCGTTTGCAAACTTGTAACGAACAGTTGCCAAGGTTGCCAAATATTTAAAAGCACTTTCTTTGATAGTTGGTAGTAACATTTATTCTCGTTGTTTATATCAATAAAATGTTTTGCTGATATTTATAGCTTTTGAAAACAATTTATTTAATTAATTAATTTTTTTTAATAGAAAAAATTAAATTTTTCAAAGCCAATATCTGTCCAAGTTTTTGTAGTATATTGCCTACCAAATATTTTCAACGTTTAAAAAACACTTTCTTGAATCGATGCGTAGTATTGTGTTATTTATATATACCGACAAGTGGTCGACGCTAGCCCTCTGCTCTTTAACCAAAAATTCTTCTCTTTTTCTTTTTTTTCTTTTATCTTTGTCATTATTAAAATATAAAAAAGACGAGTCTGGTTAAATTCATTCCTTAGAGTACTCGATATTACTAGGGGCGGGTTAAAACCTTCTATTCTAGCTAAGAAATTACTTTCACCCTCCTGACAACACTCTCTCACCCCAGAGTACTCGATATTCTTCAAAGCTAATAATTTACATTCACACCAATACATAAAACGCAAATATAAACAGAGAGGAGGGCATCGGTGCTTTCAACGGTTTAGGTGTTGACGCGGCGCTCTGTACACTGTAAGGTAAAGGTCCCTGGTTCGAACCCGACATGCTTACAAACGGACTTTTTTTCAAAAACACCGGCACCCTGAGGGTTTATATGACCTCTGTGTTGCGAATCCTCCTATAAAAAATAAAATAAAATAAACACAGGCCGGTGCGTAGTAAAATTAGATTGGTTATAGGACAAATTCATTTATTTTTGCGTTATAGTGTTTCAAAAAGAAACAGTCGTTTATAAATTATTCATGTCCTTTTTTTACTAATGCAGTAATAATGTATAATATACTTATGGAAATACACTTACTATTTTTAAATCATTTATATAGAAAATGATGGGCCATTTTGTAGATAAACGTTATTATAATGTACTTGCAAAATTAATATATATGAGAATTATGTAAGTCGATTTTTGCTTTATAAAAACTTGTCAAATATTTTTCTGGGTTGTTGGGTAGTAAAAGTTAATTGGGATTTCGTAAGACAAAGATCGTCAGATATTGCCTCTTTAACTGGACCGTTGTTCAGGATCCTATTGCTTGGGATCATCTCCTTATCTTTTTCACTATACGTTCACTATATGATTCGTTTTGACATTGTAAGTAGTAAAGAAACGCAGAAAATGGAACTTCGGTTAGGCAAATCGGGAGAAATATCGCGATTTTTTTTTTAACTCTAGAAAGCGAAAATAAATTCAAATCGAATGGCTAGTTCAGACTAAGACAATTCTGAATGCCCTTTTGAACGCGTGTGAGAAAATTATTCTAAAGTTCAGAAAAAACCTTCTAATTCAGCTAATAAAGAAAAAGATGGTGGACTGTAGACACCTCTAAATTGCGCAAATTTCAAAAAAATTAAAGAATTTTTTAAAGAAAGCGCCAAACACCATTAGGGCAACCACAAAGGAATCGTCGAAGTCGTACATCGTACAATAGGCGTACTTCATTACATAAATCCCCTCCTTTAAATTTCATTTGAAAAAACTAAAAATAATTAAAACTTGTCATGTCCTTCCGCCTCCAGGCGTAGTGGTTAGTCCATGGATTGAGGAATTCATAGTCTCTGTCCGTCTTGTACAAGCCTTAAATATAAACAGTTTACCAGTACCTATTTCGATCTGCCCCTTCCTCTAATAGAACTAAAATGAGAATAACAGTACCCTAGTTGGGATCAGATACATTGTAGTGACCGTTAGTCTATGATTATTCAGAAATCGTGAGATGCGGTCTGGTGTGACGTATGCTTTCTTTATCGTGCCAACGTTTCCATCTTTATTGAGATTATCTTCAGGGCTCAAAGTGTTTGTTTTCTGCGTAATTGTGCCATTATTGCGTGCCGTGTTGAGAGTGCCCCGCCTACGCAGAAAACAAACACTTTGAGCCCTGAAGAGGATCCCAATGAAGATCGAAACGTTGGCACAACTATTTAACAATATCTTTCGTTTAATGCACAAGATCCAGAGCAGTGAAAAAAGACTGTTATAATTTCATTACTCACAAACGGTAAACCTCCTAATTATTCTTCGTCATCTCGCCCAACACCGTTTATGTCGTGAAAAAAACTTATGAAAAGAAGAAAAGGGTGAGATTTCAATGATGGCTGGAAAGGAACAATTTTGTAAAAGTTTGCTACAAGGGGGGATTCTCAGTCCCCTCTTGCACGCAGTTTGCGTTTCTGATATTGTGTCGATTCTCCATAGTAATGTTAGTGATTCGATGTGACAACATTTTTCTTTTTGCAGAAGCACTAGGTTTGGCCGAATGTATTCAAATTTTTGAAGAAGGACTCACACCCCTAGTTGAGGGAGGATGGACTCACAATATCAGCTTCGAAATCTCAACTATGTCCGTTTACAAGAAAAAGACTCTTTCTTGGTAGGTTTGAAAAAATAGATGGCATCAGTTTCCGGTAGAACTAGAAAAAATGAACAATTTAATTTATTTTTAAAAGTGATATATAAATTAAATAAATTAATTTATTCATGATACAATAAGTTAGTATGTATACAATAATATTAGAATTGAGAAATAACAAACGAAAATCGAATCGTCGACCGACATATCACAATATCTTTGGTGGCTTTCCAAGGAAAAAGAAGGATTTCAGTATTAAAAGCACTTAACCATAAGAACTTATTTTGGTATGACCGCAGATGGAATTTCGGTTATTGCTTTTTAATAATAGAACGAGGAACAGTTGCCGGTTGTAAAAACATTTTACGCTTACGAATGTCGTTACAGACATACTATTACAGATTTATACGAAATTAAAATTAGAAAATGGATACGAATAGTAGAGTACATACGCGTAAAAGTTAATAGTTAAAACCTGTACGAGATTTCGAACGGTTTTCATCTAAAAGTCGTTACAACCTGGCTTGGTTTAACAACGGAACTGTTTCAGCGTTAGAAGGGGCTTCGTGGCCTAAGACCTAACCAGAACACTCCTTCAGTTATAAGCCCCTTAAGCAAGACAAAACGCGGCTTAATTGTTTTCTACCCTTCCTGGGCGCGACATTCCATTTCTACGAGTAATACAAGGCCAAAAAAAGGAGGCTGGAGATTTTCCGGTCTTAAAGTCTTTATTAAAACACTCATTATGTTTTAAATGTAGGGGATGTCCGTCTACCCGCTTCTCTCAAAATTGGGGTTGTGCAATTAAAAACAACAATAATGGCATCTTAATGTATTTCACTTATTAAATATACATCACTGGAATGCAATAAGCTTATTTTAACATTAAGAACGATTTACATTAAAACAAATATTTAGTATTTAAATATGCCAAGCATAATTCAAGGACCAATAAAGTCTCAATAATGGTTGTTATTTCTTATAATTTAAATTGTCTAACATTTAACTTTTCTTAGGTTTTAATAGCTTGTACGAACTACAGTCCAATTAAATTTATTCTTTTATTTTAACGTAATCTCATCTAATGTTCCATCGGTTATGATCGTCAAAATCAATCAGCCGCAAATGAACCTATCCATAAACGGACTAATTAAGTTGAACAATTGCGATCTATGAAATTTCACGGTCAATCTAGGTAAATCTAAGGTAATTGCGTTTGGCTTCACCCTGCCGAACATGGCACCTCAGAGGGTTGATCGTTGAGGTCGACGGGCAGTTTAAATATTCAGAGCTGACCACACCCCCAGACTTTCGTGAACCACAATACAGACTTCTCCTTTCTCCATCTTCCTTGAATGTTATGAGGAATTATGTATTATTAGTCATGGATATTTAATTACTGTTTTTCCATGCGAGAACATAAATAAAAACCACCCAGAAAATATTTTAATTTCTGGCCCATTTTCTGGTCCATTAAACAATCAATATAAAATACATAAATAAATTAAATTGTTTTGCTTTGTAAATTGCTCTTTATTTATAATTATAATACCAAATTTTCCAAGACGCTATAACACAATTAATTTCAAAGATTTCGTTGATTTTAAACATATTATTAGATAAAAAAAGAACATATTTTAAAACATAAAAACGTTTGACTGTTTTTATTCATGCAATAGAACAAATGACAGAAATAAAAAAAAGCTTTTGATTGATACCTTAACATGATGGTGAGATTGATTGAAAATATACCCATGAGTTTGATGAGTAATGAAAAACTTACGTTTTGAAGTTTCGTAACTTACCTGAAACAGATTTTTTTTGTTATTGATCTGATATTTAGGCACAATAAACATTTAATAAAAAAATTGTACAGTTTGACATTCAATTTGAGCTAAAGTAATGGTATAATTGAAAAAAAGAAAAATTGGCAGTGGTTAATCGTTTATCACGTTTACCAATCGGGTTCAAAAATTGGTTCCGATATGTAAAAATACTTTCTACAACTAATGAAATATCAAAAGTCCCAAAAAACTTTGAAAAGGTACGTATTTTTTCTCGGTTTTTTGAATTTAAACTCCCGGTTGAGAGGCGATTTGCGAATTAGGGAATGAGGATTCCTATAGATCAATTTGATCTCGTTTTTAAGAGTAAGCAATGGATCAGTTTTACGCTAAGAAGTTACTAAACTATCATGTCTGTCCCGTCTTGTACAACTTACCAGTGCACTGTCAAAATCACGTTCATCTTCAAAAATTCTTTATAATTAACAAACTACAAATAAATATGAGTTTGATATTAATATCCTCCTTGTGGGAACACAAACAAAGTATTAAATCATCAGTTCATCGCGATCATCCAACAGAAAATTGAGGCTGAGACAGTCTTATATGGATCTCCTATTATATGTCCTGCTAATGGGCTCCGGAAGAATAATGCGATTCCGTGAAACCATAATCAAAACAACATCGTACCCTTGTCACTGGAAGATAGGCTAAATAATGAATTAAACTAAAGAATATTGATAAAAGGGTCGTGGATATTCAACACTGATTCCAACTTCGTGTAGAAATGATGAATGGTGGAGTCAATGCGGTGTTTAATCCTTTTAAAAAGATAGTTCCTACTCACAGTAAGTTATTCCGCTTTTTGCCAAGTTGTTTACTTGGTCTTAAGGTTTTGAGAGGAGGTTTCTAAGTGAACACACTAAAACCTATTCTAAAACCGTGTTTAAAAATTGTACTAACTTTTTCTGATAGTTCACCAATGTATGGCAAACAACGGAAACCTATTGATTCATTTATGGTGGGGTGGTTGAGTCCTATTGTTGCTTCTGTTAAAGTTAATTTTTTTATTCTATTATCAATAAATATTTTTAGATATCCGTTGTTTTTTGTTAAGATTTTCCTAGTTTCTAATTCTTTTTTATAGTTAGCAGGTGTTGATGGAAGTTTTAACATACGGTCTGTGAGACAAATGAAACCAGCAGCCTTTTGGGGCCATAAGTGGGAAGAATCCGCTGGTATCATAGTGTCTGTAGTTGTGGGTTTTCTATATACGTCTATTTCAATTAGGTTGTTTATTATGAACAATTTTAGGTCTAAAGAACTTACTTTACTAAAAAACTTACCTTACTGTGAATAGAAACTATTTTTTTTTTTTTTTTTAAATGAATCATTTCAATTCAGTAGATAAAATTGAGTAATTATCAAGGTTGCTTATTTACTTATGGTTACCCTGCAAAAAAATATTAATGCCTTAGAGACTTACTGTAATAAATGGAATCTTTCGGTCAACCTAAACAAATCCAAAATTATGGTTTTTCGTAGGGGAGGCAGGCTTGCGGCTAATGAACGCTGGTATTTTAAGGGCTCTCGCATTGAAACAGTCAGTGAGTATAAATATTTGGGTCTAATTCTCACCATCTCAAGCGAAAAACTCATATTGCAAAATATGCATTGAATTCAATTTGGGCTAAAATCACTTCCAATAATCTTGTCCCGGTGTGCAGCAAATACAAGCTGTTTTTGGCTGTTTGCCGCTCGATTTTGTCCTATGCTTCCCAGGCTTGCGGTTTCCAGCGCTATGAAATTGAATCCTTACAACGCTATTTTATCCGTAAAATTTATCACCTCCCTTCTTTCACGCCTAACTACATGATCTACCTCGAGACCTCAGCTGAACTTTTGTTTCAATTTACATTACATTTACATACTTCCTATGTCTGCAGGGTTCTAAACCTTCCTAACTACCGCTTTCCTAAGAATACAGCGTTGGAAATCATAAGGTCCAAAATATCATGGTTCTCTTCCTGGAATAACTTGGCTCAACAATTTCAGCTGAATGACAATTTTTGCCTGGACAATTTCAAAGTGTGGCCACTTTTACACTCAAAATTAATTAACAATATCCGCACTTCTCACAGAATGAAACGTCTCCTTCATTCTCAAAATTATAAGCACCTTAATATCAGTCAACCTTTCTTAAACATAGCGCTAAATTCTAAAATTCCGTCCATTCCGCTAGCTCGATGGTTTTTCAAAATTAGGTGCCAGTTACTGTACCTTAATTATAACCCCACAAGGGTCAATAATTCAGATAGGCGCGCTCTCTGCAACAGGCAGGTTCGAGAAGATTGTTTTCATTTTCTATCAGAATGCCCAGTTTCAGCGGAATTCCGAGCACGGCATATAGGCTTGCCCATGTTGACGAGAGATCACCTAATCTCTTTATTAAATAACCCCGAGTCTTTAAATCTGGTAAAGTTTGCGATGGAAGCTTGGAACTTCAGGAAAATGCTTGTTTTTTATTTCAATTATTAAATGTTTACTGTATATATCAGAGACACCTTGGTTATTTATATGTGCATAAATAGATATGCTGTTATTTTAGTTTACTTATATAGCTTTTTTTCTCTTTCTTTTGTTTATTCCTTAAGAAGAAATGTGTTTCTTGTTTATTAAAAATGTATAGTCCGACTCCTGCAGACGGTTGATAACCATTGCCGTTATGTGCTTTTTTGTTATGTACAATTTTTTTCTTTTACTCTCTTTTGTTTATCTAATAAAATACTTTTTCATTCATTCATTCATTCATTATTTACTTATGGTTAATATTACTATACAGAAACAGAAAAAACATAACTAAGCTAACTTGTTAAGCAGTAGAAACAATATTTTTGATATTACACGAACAAAGATATAAGTAACCTTTTTTCGTTAGTATACGTCGGTATTCACCATTCGGCGATTAAAAAAAAATGGTCTGAAAACTTTTTTTCATAAGTTAAGATGTAGGCAGACCGTGTAATTTCATTAAATAAAAGCCAACTTTAATCAAAGACTACTTGTGTTTTGTCAGGAGCGTTCTCACCACATGAACGGTTTGTTAAATGGGGTATAATGAATAGCTCAGGTGATGAGGAGGATTGTCATGTTCTATTGGTACCATCAAATGAAAAGGAGGCGAAAAACAGAATGGGAACATCAATATGATCAATGACTGATCAATTACAACCGTAGAAAGAAAACAATTGAATGCACTTTATGTATAAAAATATATGTATATTATGAATTATCTTTATTTACATTTTTGTCCATTCAGAAGGTTCTAATATTTTTTTCGCATTGCCTTCGGCGTTATGTCCTTTCAGGACTAAGCAGAGAGGGTGTAATTGTACAAATCAGGATGCATTACCACCTCCAGTACAAATTTTATGTTCGACGCCTCCATGGGATACTAACCCGAAACACGCAACTAGCTCGATATTTCCAGTGCACTGCACGTCGCAGGAGTCGAATCCAAGTTGCCTCGCACTCATGTCGAGAAAGGACCAAAATGGGGTCGACACGTGAATTGCTGCCAAACTACAATAATTGCAGAAGATGTAAAGTTGTGACAAAAGTTGCGTCGCAGTCGCATCGAGCGACAGTCGACCCGTGTATGGAGGCACTTAGTAGAGATATTCAATTCTTTGGCTCCGTATAAAGAAAGTGTGGGAATACCATGATCAGGGTGTTCAGTTCCAATTTTTGGACGAAATAGGGTTGTTTTATTCTACATAGTTATGAAGTTCTGTGCCCATAGTAGGTATTAAGAGTGAATGTATTTATTAGCGTGGATGTGTGAGAGGGTCGATATCGAAATATTGAGTACACCATCGACCCTCAATCAGGTATCTTACATAATGTATAAAGGTTGTTGGAGGAACATTGAGTACTCCACCACCCTAATTTACCGATGGTATGTAAATCGGAAAGAACGAATTTAAGAATAATGAGTGACAGTGTGAACTTGTTTGAATCTAGGAACTGCATGAATTGACCTAGCTGATGACTGCACCCGGAGCCCACCCCCTGTGGCAGGACAAATGAGACCGAGTTCTGACCCCGGACTGCTAAGACCCGGGTGATTCTCGAGGACTGCCGGTAATTTATTGTTAACGTACAAAGCTTTAATGCCTGTGGACTGCGAGAAAATGGTTCAGTTATAAACAATCGACTAGAGTCCGTCTTACGTAAAACATTTACGCTTCAGAGGCGTATACGGACGCATTCTGCTATCCAGCCAATTTTAATGTTTGTCAATTAATTTTATATATACATGTGCAGATGTGAGCTTATATAAATCCAAATGGAAAGAACTATTTAATTAACTACTATTTCGTTAAAATCATGGAGTAGGATAAGTCTAAATAGCAACTACTTACTGCAAGACCTAATTGAACATTTGACCAACACTTTAGGACGTAAACAGGCAGATAATTATATTTTTTAAATATAAAAAAACGAAGATATACGACCAAACATCAAAAAAGTAATATTTATGTAGAGGTTTATTATTGTTTTTTTGAGCCATTAAAACGTTTAACTGTATTATAATTATTCACAACTATATTTCCACTGTTATTCAATAGTTTGATTGCTTTGTAGATAATAAAAGTTTTTTGGTACAAGTTTCCTAAACATACTTCACCCCTATTCTAGGCATGATATCTCAAATTTTTCTATAAAAACGTTTGTTTTCGATATATTTATATTTTCATAACTATTTAGTACTGCCAATTAGCCAGGACCTTATCAATTTTACCTATGTGAGACACACTTCACTCATGAAATTTTGAAATACGATTAGCCCAAATAGCTGCAGTGACAAAACCAAACTACCCAGCTTTAGACCAACACTTTAGAAAATAAAAACAAGCATAATGTATGGTGATTAGTGACCGTTAGTCAATGATTATTTGGAAATCTTGAGATGCGGTCTGGTGTGACGTATGTTTCAGAAAAACATTTTTTTTATCGTGCCCCAGGCCCTGAAGGTGATCTCAATAAAGATCGAAACGTAGGCACGATAAAGAAAATGTTTTTCTGAAACCTACGTCACACCAGACCGCATCTCACGATTTCCAAATAATCAACAAGCATAATGATATTTTCTAAATATAAAATTAATGAAAAACGCAGCTAGGAAAACAACCAACATGAGTGGTTTATGCAACGATATTTTTAAAAATACAGATCGACTACTATTTCAATTAATAATCAGCTATGGTTTACCATTTGCGTGATCAGTTTAACTGTGATTTAAAAAATAATTACCGGCAAAATGAGTCGTTTCGAGTGATAAAAGGTGAAACCTTTCAAAATTTATTTTTTATCAGTAATAAACTCGAAATAATAGTATCATTAAAACAAAACTTTAATCTTATCGGGGATAATATTTTATCAAGTTCTGTGTTTTTACATTTTTGATTGCAGAATTTTAACACCTTCCTTATTGTCAACCCCATGTTCAAACATTCTTTTCATTACCTAATCTGATTTACGACATCCCGTCCCCACAGTCAGAGGATTTTAGCTATTTGAATTCGCCTTTGACCAATTAGTAAACTTAGATTAAGAATTTAATGACTTACGCAGAAGAAAGCTGTACTTCATTGTTTATATTATTAAATAGGTAAGGTTAATAATATATTATGTTATTCGAAATTTGAAAAAATTTAAAAGTTTAATTAATGATTGTTCTTTGACGACAGACATACAGAAATAATGTACGAAGTGCCGTATCTTGGAAATTTATAAATCGTTATCACGCTAATTAAATAAAATCATACAGAATGGGAAATAGAGGAGAAATCGATTGATTATAACATTTTCCATGGCCTTTTTCAACGACAAAGGGCAGTCTTTAACATCCTAATTGGAAGGTGGGGAGTTTAATGAAATCGGAGGGTTGAATGAGCTATTGAATTTTTTCGCAGATACCAAAGGCGTCCTGGTAACATTGAGAATATGAAAGGTATTTTTTCCCAGCCAGTTTTTTTTTAAATAATCGTCATTATTATAATTGATACTTTTATAATTGAGTTTCTTCAATCGATTGCCCCCTTTTAAAGAACATTTTGTTTTTAAATAAATACAATTTAACAGAAAACTTAAAGAAATTGCATATCATTTAAAAATTGCCTTAATTGTTAAATTACGGAATCGCTAAAATATTTAAGCCATATTTGTTTAGTGGCCATAATTGACCATACTAATTATGCCAATTAGTTATTATTTTCATCTAAGATTTTTTGTTGAAATGAAAAAGTTCCGAGCGGGATTCGAACCTGATTACACGACATTTGAAAAATGGCAAAAAGAGAGAAAATTCGAACGGTTGTAGGTTGAGTTGGGAAGTTGGTCTCCGAGGGGATCGAAATCACGATAGCTCAAGTGGTTAGTACAGCGGGCTATTGAGCCGAAGGTCGTGGGTTCGAATCCCGCTCGTGACACTAATTTTTTCATTTCAAATAAAACCTTACTATCTATAACATTCCCAGTTTTGTAATTAATCTTGAGGGTGCCTTGCTTACCTAGCATTTACCGACTTTTCAAAGGGAGAACGACGAAATACAAAACATATCGTAAACGAAATCATAGGAAGTAATTAAATATCGAAAATCGTCAATAATTTTCAGATCAAGAACGCTCACCGAGAAACTTCAAGTATGACGTGATTGATCCAAGATTATGTGACAATAGCTGTACAACTTTGAAGTGATTGTCTGAACATTGTGACGTTATCATTCATCTTGACAAATTAACGTGAGAGGACAGGAAAAGGGAAAGCGCATATCTCAATGCCTTGTATTGAAAATCTGCTATACATCCAAATATTACGATTTACGGTAACGAGACATTTGATAGAAATTAAAAATTTAATAAAATGCGAACTATACCAAATATAAATCAGTGTTCTGTAAGGGAATAATTAAACAAAATTATTTAATTTAAAAAATAAGAGTTATCGTGTTTATCTTGGTGTGTGAACGAAAATGGGAAAGTTTTCCGACAACTTTCCTTTTTATTAATTAACCAGTTTTCCGTCTTTTCCAACCCTTTCTACACGCAATGTAGCAAAAGTATTTCAGCAACAGTGTGAGCAAAGTAAAAAAAAATGTCTTCACCTGTAGAATAAACAATATAAAAAAAACCTTTTCAAGAAAAGTCTTCAATCAATGCTTTGTTTCTGTTATAGCTGATAAAATTTCAAACTTGAATAAACGATATCTATTCAAACAACGTTTAATTGTAGGAACCATCGTGTATGAGAAATTCTTCAATTATAAAAGTTAAAGTTTCAATTATAAAAGTAAAGTTCCTAGGTTCGGGGGACTTAGAAATGATATTTTTGTTTGAACACCGGCACCCTGGGGTAGATCCGACCTCTGCTGTTGAGAAACCTCAGTAAAAATTGAAGTAGTTTTTAAAATTCTTCTAAATATTGCTTTGAAAAAACCTCTTGTACACTAGAATCTATTTATAACTAATTAATAGTATGTTATGTTATAATGCTAAATATTTTATTGTGTAATGTTAAAATACGTTAAGCAGTATTATAATTATATAAATACTCATTTAATTATACACATGGGCGATCGTAGTCACGGTAGCTCAAGTGGTAGAGCAGCGGCGTATTGAGCCGAAAGTCGTGGGTTCGAATCCCGCCTGTGACACAAATTTTTCATTTCGAAAAAAATTGTGATAATTAATTGAGTATTTATATAATTAATAGAAGCTGATAAAATTAAGTATTATAATTAGTCAGAAAATTTTATCCAACATTAAATATTAGTTTAATTCGTTTATTCTGTAAGTGATAATAAAAGTTGGCAAACTTTTTTTGTATAAGGCTACGGTTACTTTGGATGCGAATTCTGGCGAAATTTTGTGCTGAAGAATACGTCCGAAATCCTCGTCAGAACAAGTTAGTTACAGTGTACGCGTTTTCTGATAGTCGGTACGTTTCTACCACCCAGCAAAATGGACGAACTTAATGAGTTTTAATAGCTGGAGGAAAAACAGTATTAACCACTAATTTTCCACAAGAGACGAGAAGGGAGAGTTTAAAACTCATTCCTAGTCCCTTAAAAAATGCATATTAATCCATGTAAGTTTAGCGGTCATAATTGAACATATTATTTTAAATTTGAAAAATGGCAAAAAGAGAAAAAATTCGAAGGGTTATAGGTTAAGATGAGTTGGTATCCGGGGATCGAAGTCATGATAGCCTCAAGTGGTTAGAGGAGCAGCGTATTGAGCCTAAGGTTGTGGGTTCGAATCCAGCTCGTTGCATTAATTTTTCATCTCAACCAAAAACCTTAGATAAAAAGAATTATTTATTAAAATAATTAATATGGTTAATTATGATCACTTATCAATTGTGGCTTATTGGTAGTGTAGATTTCTTGAGAAACTTTCTCCCCATCTCTGTTGTGATATTTTTTGTTATTCATGTATCCCACAAACACCGATTCTCAAAAACAAGACTAATCAGTTTATCTATATCCACGGTGAAATACCAAAACTGTCAAATTGATCGTTAGAATGCACGAAAAAATCAAACTGGTTTGAACGCTCGAATGGTTCTGACGACATCTTGCGTGTTCTGACATGCAATTCGCTGCCAAAGTAAACACTCTCTCATTGGAAAGCACGTATTTGATTGTTCGGACCAAATCGTCAGAACTTGTCAGAACAAAATTTCGTTAGAATTCGCATCCATAGTAGCAGTAGCCTAAGGCACTCACATTTCGCCTCGAAAAAAATAACCTACATTTTACTGTAGAAGAATTTTTTGTGAAAATTTGAATTTTTCATAATTAAACATACCATGCTGATAGTAAAAAACAACTTCATTACACCAAAATGACTAATCATTGACTTACAATTAGTAGTAAAGATTTGAAGTATTAAAAATTACGTAATATTGGTAGGTCATTTTTCGAAAACCTCGTTTTTACATGTTATGTGTTTTAAAGGGTTATACGAGGAATTTATAATAAAGGAAGATATTTAAGATCAATTTTAATTTAGATAAATTATTATTATTTAGGGTTCCAAAAAGTTGAAGTATATTTTGACTAATAAAAATGAACTTTTAGCGGATCATACCGAACAGTTTAATGATTGCCTTATATTGATGAAAGGATGGCAGAGAAATGGTTCTCATATTTTTTTCCGCGGGCAAAGTCCCAACACTGGACCCAATGATCCGTGCTCTCCGGCTTGACTGAACACCGGCAGGATTCCGTAGGTCCTCATGTGAGGATGTTTTGTGAGGATTGTTCTTTGACTGCACGGCACGGGACTGTTCCATGTTTCTTTTCCGGTCCAACTCCTCTGACAACTCGCACCTCGGCGACGGGCTACCGGGCGAAATATTCACGGGGATGGGCTTGAGTGTTCTATATTCATTAAAAAAGTTCCGCGCCGCTTTGTTTACTTTGGACAGATCGGGGCTTTACGATTATTACGGCCTCTTCTTTCTGCGTTAATTTGCTCGGATCGATGTTACTAACACGAATGGGAAAAAAATTAATTAATCCGTGCGAACTTTTTGATCTTTCCTTTTTGGCTTAATTTTTTTCAATTAAACAGCCGGATCGGGGTGGTTAAGTGGTTTAGAAACCAATTTTTTACAGACATTGACACTGGCTCGATATTTGGCGCAGGAATTTTGACCTTTCATCTACATCATTAAAAAAGCATAGAGATCAACAGACAAACCTTGAAATATCTAACAAAAGGTATTTCAACTACACACAAAGGGAACGTCAATGGACTCAACGGTTAAAGGAAGATGATGATATGACGCTCATCAACGAAATGTAATGGTCCCTGGTTCGAATCCAGGGTCCTTCGAAGCTGAGATACTTACACATGTTTTTATTACTATTATTGTATTTTTTTAAACATCGGCACCCCTAGAGTTGACATGATCTCTGCTGTTGCGAACCCTCATATTAATAAATTTACAAAATAAAAAATGAAAAATAAATTTATCCCAACACACAACATACACGCACATCAAGAAAACACAAAATAAACAAAACCGATATAAAATAACGAGAACCAATAGTACTGAGAGAAAGTAAAGAAATCCCGCAGGTGACACTAACTTTTTCTTCTTAACCAAGATCTTAGATAATAAGAATAATTAATTAAAATAAATAATATGGTCAATTTTGATTGCTAAACATGTGTGGATTAATATCGATCCACTCGAACACTAACTTCCCATCTCAACCCCACCTTTTGAATTTGCCCTCCTTTTTGCCATTTTTCAGGAGGTCACGATAGCTCAAGTGGTAGACCAGCGGCGCATCTTAGCCGGAGATCGTGGGTTCGAATCCCGCTCGTGACACTGACTTTTTATCTCAGCTAAAAACCTTAATTAATTGAATGATTTATAATTTATAACGAAATATGTTTAACATTTTAAAAAATGAAGTCAGAATAAGCCTATGTAAGAAAGAAACATATATATGTAAATAGCGAGAAAAAAAAGAAAAAAAAACAGAAAGAGAGAGAGAGAGAGAGAGAGAGAGAGAGAGAGAGAGAGAGAGAGAACGATATATATGAAAAAGATAGATAGATAGATAGAGAGATAGATAGATAGAGAGAGAGAGAGTGAGAGTGAGAGAGAGAGAGAGTGGATGAGAGAGATAGTGAGAGTGCGAGTGAGAAAGAAATGGAAGAAGATGGAGTGATATAGTGGAGGAGAGATGCGATAAAGAGAAAGCGTGAGAAAAGTAACCGTAAATAAGGATTCTAATAAAATAAAATAAAATGAAGACAAAAAATAGAAAGAAAAAGATAATGAATACAAGAAAAAAATTCAGAGGAGAGAGAAAGAGATAGATAGATAGATAGATAGATAGATAGATAGATAGATAGATAGATAGATAGATAGATAGATAGATAGATAGATAGATAGTTAGATAGATAGATAGATNCCGAGAGAGAGAGAGAGAGAGAGAGAGAGAGAGAGTGTGTGAGTGGGAAAGAAATGGATTGGAGTGATATAGTGGAGGAGAGACAGAAAGTGTGAGAAAAGTAACCGTAAATAAGGATTCTAATAAAATAAATAAAATGAAAACAAAAAATAGGAAAAGTGCCTGAGAAGGAAAACATTATTTAATTACAGCTTATAATTGAGAATCTCACACGAATTGCCATAAAGAATCGCAAATCATCATAAAAATATGCACTGTTTTATTAATTTATTATCCGTCCAATCGGTTTATATTTTTCTTTGACATATTGTGTATTCAACGACTACTAATATAACGAGGATTAAATTTACTTATGCAATTTTCCTCGTTTGAAACTATGTAATAGGACCATTGTCGCAGTTTAACGATTGCTAAAGTTTAATATGTGTGGGAGAAGACTGTCGGAATTTGGCCAGTTACCATTTGAATACGATCATTTGTGATTAGTTCGACATATCAGAGAGCAAGTTATAGTATCCGATTTAGAAACTTTCAACTATTAGCCGACTCGATGCTTGAGAGCGATGTTCGTTAAAACAATTAAAATTGAAGAGACGTCTTATCGGTTCGTTGATTTGTTTTCAATTAGACATGATACAATCCGAATTATGGAAAGTCACATCCGAAATAGATTATTACAACTTTGTTTCCATGTGTTCTGTATGAACAAGTACGAAGGCAAATTGATATTTGCATTACTAAAATTAAAAACAAATAAATACGAAAATTTTTACAAAGGAGAGGGTAAACAATAGAAAATAAGTTTCAGAAAAAAAGAATTATGAGAAAATAAAGAATGAAATTTACTTTAGTATATTTTATTTTTTAATAAGAAAAGTTATCCGCACCAACACACATATAGTTATGTACTTCGTAATAAGTTGTTATAAAGTAACGCGTTGTTTACACAGCCGAGGCCGATATAACATACGAGATTTGCATGTTAAAATAAGAGTTGAATGTTACAGTCTGTTATTACGTGACGAAATAAGAACATGCGAGGAAAAATAACGGTACGTCGAGAATATGCGCCACAAGAGACGTTAAGGTTACCAGATCCCGGCGAGATTCGTATTGTAGTAATTATGGGGCTGTTTTCCTTTTGCTTTACTTATGTGACTGTGAAGCTATTAATTTAATTAATTGTATATGAACTATTTTCTTTCACTACGTGTTTTCAGCTTTGCAATTTTGTAATTCCAACTTTTCAGAACTTGCCAGGTTTTTGAGTGATGAACTTGTCGTTATTTTTTTCTGATGTCCTCAAGTGAAGTAATGATTTTTCCAATAATATAATTTTTCAGTCTGTAAAAAGTAAAACCCTGATGCGACAATGTCTTTCGAATAAGTGGGTGGCTCAGCACATCCCATCCTAGTTCCAACCACATCTGGCACATATTTAAAGACGTGAGGGAGCACCTTATCTTGGTGGAAAATATTTCCCTTGTTTATTGACCTATACCGGTATTTGTTGGTGATTGTCTTTAATTACTCCAATTCTGTTCAGCATACACTTGGATTAACCGTTCGGTTGGGTGAAAGAAGCTCATAATAAAGCATTATAACAATCCATCAAATGACAACATTACCGTCTTAGAGAGTGGTTAAAAGTTGGTCGCTGCGTTTTCTCCAGAATCTATTTCTTCGAACTTTCTTGCAAGGATCCATTTCTCATCTCCATTAGCATTTAATGTTAGAATAGTTTACATCTGTTTTTAGGAGGGAATTGCAGATGAAGTGGGTCGAGTAAATTCATCTCTATCAACATATAGTGAACCCATTTTTTGCGACGACAACATATCCAGCAGATCTCGAACGCATGAAAACACTTATGTCAAATGTACAAAATAAATGTTATACAATATATTACTGGTGTTATTTGGAACGGCGCAATAAACCCGCATTTACGGAAATCACTCCAGAACGACGTACATCTTCTACCCGAACTTTTCGAAGATTCTTTTAGGATGTGGGGGCAATTTTGGAATCGAATCGATAATACAGACGTTTGTATCGATCTATCAATGTAACTTTGAAGATCGTTTTTCGATTTTACCTTTTTGTAAGAGGGTTTGCAGCAGTAGAGGTCATATCAACCATCAGGG
This sequence comes from Cimex lectularius, assembly GCF_000648675.2. Taxonomy (NCBI): domain Eukaryota; kingdom Metazoa; phylum Arthropoda; class Insecta; order Hemiptera; family Cimicidae; genus Cimex; species Cimex lectularius. Next base: position 1,675,931 of record NW_019392678.1, on the reverse strand, counting down.
TGCCGGTCTTTTTGAATAAACGCCCATTTGTAAGTATCCAGCTGCACTTCATTCGAACCCGGGACTTTAACCTTTCGCGCCATGACAACGCCTATGGTCGATTCATATCTACCAGCACAAGAGCTGTCCAGCACGTAGAGTGGCAGACACAAAAAAATCATTACATTCAAAACATACAGGAATGTTTGTATTTAGCGAACGTGAACAGAGCGTGTCAGTGCAGACACGTACCAGAGCCGGGCAGTATTGTCGCCGATGTTTTGCATGTGCTGGCACGTGTCTGCCGTTGTCTTTTCTTGTCTGTGTGGTTCAATACGGTTAGTATGAATAGACGAAAGGCAAGATTTTGCAATTCCAATAGCTCAGGTACCTACCTATAATAAATTGCATTTTAATTTTAATTATAATGTCCAGTCTCGGTAAACCGAACTTGCGCTAATCCGAATCGCCGATTAGTACATATTCAAGTTTTTATTTTACAAAATATGTATAATAATATTGTCACGAGGCGCTAGGGGTCGCCTACGGACATGTTTAGGTCGGACAAATGCCCCTTCCATCACAGAAGATAGGGCAATCAAATTTCGGGCTAATAAGACTCGGCTCCTGATCTCTGCAGCGGACTGATCTCTAACTGGGTTTTCTCTCGGATCTTCTCTAACTGGTTAAACCGTAAGTGTTTTTTGTCTCCCCCGATTAAGCTCCTCCGTTCGCTCAATTATCAATTATTAATTATTAATTGCCACAAGAAAGTTTGAGGCCTATTTATTATTAGTTTGTATAAATTTTACCATTGAAGTAATAAATTTATTTTTGGTCAAGAAGATTTTGTTTTATTTTTGCTTTTCATTTTACTTTTCTTTATTTTAATTTCCCCCACGCTTTCATCACAGCGCACTCTGCTGATTTCGCTGAACGTGGGCTTTGGAAATTGCGAGCCATTTCCCGGACTTAAGGTAAGTTTAGGTAACCGAAGTCCGTCGCAGGATAGAGCAAAGCTAACACCTGGTAGCAGAGCGTGGTTCACGGCAAAGCTGAAATATATATATATATATGTATATTTATATCCTGAAATATTTGAAAAAATTTTCTTCATCGACTTCAAGCTCCTTGAAAAGTGTGTGAAATTCTCTTTCTTTTTTCGTTTCACGTACTTCATGAACAGCAAACCTCCTTTTCTTTAGTTCCACTTTTGCATATTCTTCATTCCCTTTTTCTTCTAATAACATTGCTACAGCAGCAAGCTCTTCAGTCGAAAAATTTCGAAACATGGTAGTTCGTTGGTCTGTAGGTGATAGTTGTGTGATTATCGCACAGTATGAATATTAGTGTCTATGCCGTGTATGCCACGCTACTTGCTGGATACGCTCTTGTGCTGGTAGATCTGAATCGACCTTGAACCGTTGCGGCCACAGACGCCCCCAATTTAAGTTTTAAATATTTTTGACGACATTTTGAAAAAAATCTAAATTATTTCCCATAATAGATTATTTTTTATCATATCGTTATCAAATATATTTCTCTTAATGGTAAATATTTTTCTCTCTTAAAAATACTTTCGGTTTAAAGTATAATGGAGGACAGCAAAGAAATTTTGTTCATCTTTTTGGTTTTTGGTCACTAGCGGTTTTTTCTTTGGCATATTTTTCATTAATCGTAAATAATTTGAAAATATGTAAGTATTTAGTAACTAAATTTAATAAATACTAAATATGGAAATAATTACTTTATATGAAAACCTTACTTTATATGAAAACCTCACTTTTCAGAACGACGGTCATAAAAATTTAAATAAGGCAATTTTTTTAGCAAAATTTTAATTGGGTTATTTATGAAACTAATTAATTTCAAAACAGCATAAAATTCCGAATTTCGGTAATTTTACAAATCAGTACCGTAACGAACAAGTTAAGTGTTTCCGCGATCGCTCTTGTCGTTGAAAATGGGTTTTTGTGACAAAAGCTTGAATTTGTTCAGAATCGAAGGTTGGAAGACGACCAGAGGGCTTTGCATCGTACAATTCAATCTTCCCATTAAGGGCAGTGCTTTCTCTTAAAGCACCATCACTACGCACAATTCAAATTTCCTTGGCAAACCTAAATTTGGGTTGATGTTAAAAAAAACCATTACTGTGTAATCCTTTTTAAATTGGGTAAACACTTTGTAAACAAAGGAAATTAAAAACAAATTAACCGATCCATTTTCAGAGTGTTTAAAAATATTGCCTAAATAAACATAAGTTCAAAACACAAAAACGATTAAATCGCATATTTAAAAAGCATTATCACATATTTTACATCCAAATATTCTATATATTCAATTTGTTTGTAATTCATTCTTCCTCCCTGGGACCCGTTTGTCGTCTTTTCGCTTTTCGTAGATGGAGATATAAAATATATAGCTGACAGTGAGATAGTCATGGGAGTCTCACACAGTTAGCACAAGTTCTTAATATTTTTTTGTCTAATAATTGCGTAATCACTGTGGTATTTTAACGATAAGGTCGAAAATAACGTTGCGTTCAGTATTTATGTAAGAAAAGAATTTATATATTAGTTCTATTATATATATATATAACGTGGAAGGTTTATGGGCCGACAAACAGCTGTCATTGCCTGAGGTCATCGCCGGCCCTACGCGCGTATTCCTTCTATTTCCTGTCTTTCTCGCGTATTTTATATTGAACTGCGGCCATTTGAGCATCTCGATCTGGTTACTGACTCTCTGCTTTTACTTATATATTACGTCGTTATTTTAAAATGCTAGCCTCTTGTTACTACCTCAGGTTGTCAATTTAAAAATAGATACACAACATACAATACATAACTTATATATCGCCACAAACATAGAAGTCTGGTCACATTCACTCCCCCAGAGTACTCGATATTCCTTGGGGTGAGGTTATCCTAACCCATTTCATTTCACGCTAATAAATTACATTATTTAAAATAAATTAACATAAACACAACACTCGATAGAACCATAGAAAGTCTGGTCACATTCACGCCCCCAGAGTACTCGATATTCCTCGGGGCGGGGTAAATAACCCCTTCCTTTCATGCTTAAATTACATTCATTCCAACAGAGTAATATTCCATATTAATTAAATATGGATTAATATTTGTGGTTTACAATTAATTAAGGTTTTTTTTTATTAGTTGAGATGAAAAAAGTTAATGGCACGAGCGGGATTCGAACCCACGATCTTCGGCTAGATACGCTGCTTCTCTACCGCTTGAGCTATCGTGACCTCGTGAAAAAAAACCTTAATTAATTGTAATGTATTAATTGGTCAAGCGGACCACGAAATCAGTGAATTTGTGTTTTAGTTTAATTCAAGTCAACAAAATATACATAACTACATGTAATTTTCAAATCCATTTACGTATTATAACGTAAACTGAGGAATAATTGTGACCAATGGGATAACTTACTATTTTACCATACAACTATTACAATTTATTATTAATAGCTACGAAACTTACGATTAATTGGAACATAGGAGTTTTCTAACTTACTATCGTAGTGTCACGGTTCCAATTTTGTAACCAAAGGAAAGTGTTTTCTTTATTTTATTTTTTTTTTTAACACACACACCTAGTTTTCAGAATTTCATAATTCTGGTACCAAAATTTCAAGAACATAATGACCTTTATTTTAAGCAAATAAAAAGAATGTTACAATGATCCTCAAAACATTGGTCGAGACCCCTTAAACAAGTAAAACGCCAAAACGATTTTATTATAATAACGAAAAACAGTCCGAGGTTACCACGTTTTCTTTTTTTTTAAATTTTATATTATTTTGTTTTTGTTGTTTTTAATTAATTCCATACTTCATCTTGTTAATGTTTAGATGCTGAGCCTCATCTAATTTTAAATAATCTTATTAAAAATACAGTTTTTTTTCTCAACATATATTTCAACACTCATCGAATTAAAGTAAGAAAAACGTAATTGTTTTTTAATTTTGTTTTTTAAATTATGAAATATGTTCTAACTGCTATATTTTCTTGTAACAAATAGGCCCTGATGATGGCGATATAATCATCGAAAACTCGGCAAAATTTTAAAGAATTGTTGTTCAGTTGTGACCCCACCGATGATCCTTTTTCCAAGTTGTTCAACAGCAAGTCGATCCCTCATCTCATCTTTAGCATCTCATTTCGAACAAACAGCCCATTAAAAAAATGTAAAATAAGGCAGCCAAAAAAAAATTAGTTTATGTCAATGATGGAAAACGACTAGCAAACAAAAAAAAGATTCAATACGAATAATCAGTTTTTGGTAAAGTGTATTTCATCGACATTTCATATATAATTGGATTGAAAATTATAAGTTGAATATTTTAGATCTGGAATTACTGATATATAACTAAAATTAACCATTTCTGATATAATTTAATACCGTCTTGAGAACCATTATGACGGGGTGTTCGAAATCCCGTAATACCCACTCCTAAATCAACTGTTCAATGCATAATTGTAACCTTGGTTTTCTCTCAAACTGACGTGATACTGCCCCTTGTAAATAAATCCATTATTTATGTATTCAAATGAACAGTACGTAAAATAGTAGCAAAACAATAAACTAGTGCGTTAAAAAATTTTGGATGATAAAGCTATAAAGCATTTGAATAATTTAATTGTATTGGTGTTTCTTAGGATAATAAAATTTTATTGTTAGTTTATTGTGCTTCCATTTGATGTGGAATTCATTATAAATGGGATATTGTAACTACAAGCGATAGGTGTGTTGATTTTAAAAGGTGTATTAAGATGTAAATATAAATAAATTGTAAATGAGAGGCAAAAGAAAAACTGAATATATATGAAGAAATAAATAGTAGTTAATAAAGTATAAATCTGTAAATAGAGAAAGAGCAGGAGAGAATGTGTGTGTGTGATAGAGTACGAGAGAAAAAAATTTGATTGATTAATACATTATTTATTATCGCAGTGATTTGGTCAAAATTCACTTTCATCGAGATTGAATAAGAGTGACTTAGAGCGGGTAATCGGATGATATATAAATATACTAAGAGTGGTATGAAAATAGAGGGCAAAAGAAAGATAGAGAAAAGAACAAGAGAGCAAGAGGGCGAGAGTGAGTGGGAAGTGAGACAGGTAGAGAAAAAACTAGAAAAAATGAGAGCGGTAAGTGACTTTAAAGGTTGAATAAAAATAAAGAATGAGTTATAATTAGTTTAAATTATATGATAAATTTTTATTTTTGCACACAATTGGGCTGCTTGCCTTCTTTCTTGATACCACACGATTGGGGGTAAGAGAGAAAGGGAGAGGGATAGATAGATATAGTTAGATAGAGAGGGAACGTGAGAGAGGGAGGGAGATGGATTGATGGAGGGAGGGAGGGAGGGATAATGAGATTGATGTATGGATGGAGGGAGGGAGGAAAAGAGTGAGATGGTTGAAGAAGGGAGGGAGATTGATAGAGAGAGAGAGAGTGAGAGAGAGAGAGAGAGAGAGAGAGGGAGGGAGGGAAGTGAAGTGAATTGAAGGAGGAAGGGAAAGTGAGAGAGAGAGAGAGTGAGAGTGATGGATTGTGGGAAGGAGGAAGAGTGAGTAGAGGCTGAGAAGAGGGTGTACGAGTGAGGGTGGATAGAAAATTGTGAAAAAGTTAGTTGTATGCATATAAATAATAAATTATAAATCTATATATATTTAATTTAAGTCAAATATACAAGAATAAAGAAAAAGTAAGTTTGTGGCTGCCCTAGGGGTAACAATATTTTTACACTTTATCTTATTTTGAAACTTATTAATCCTTTAGTAAACATTTTACCAAGGAGACTAACAGTTTTGGAATAAAGTATTAACCCCAAAAATGTTATAAGCCCATCAATTTGAACTCTAAGTTTGAAATTTCGAGAGCAGGTTTCATGCTAAGCTTGTTAGCACTGTTTAATATTAATCGTATTCATACAGGAACCGTCAGAGGCTTTGAATAGACAGTGTTTGGTCAAACGTACCTCGTGGTTCTAGAGGACAAAAAACCGGCTCAAAATTATGTGGAAATTTGGCATTTTTGTTTAAACGATTTCTTCTAAAATATTTAGAAATATCCCCATTTTTAAGCGACTTTATAGAATGAAAATAGATTGGTAGCAAATGGCCTGTTTTTTTATAAGTTTAAAGTGTACTCGAAATAATATGGATGTAATATTCACATGCCATCCTACATCGTTTTATGTAGATACTGAAAAAGATAAAGTTTAAAATTGGCAACACCTTTGTGCAAGGACTTAACTTAATTATATTTTATAAAATATCAAGCTTAAGTGTACAATATAAACTTAACTTATAAACTATTAAATTGTAAACATTTGCAAAAGGTTGTGGAATGGATAAAATATGTAGCGTTTGTGCGGTATTATTTCTTAAATGTGAAGTTCATATATATTTTGTTCATTCTGCATTGTATTATTTCCCATTTCAATACATCTTTTACACAAAAGTATGCAAATCGTATAATTGAAAATAAATTCCAATTAACATTCATATTTTTTTATTACTGAATAAAATGTTTAAATTATTTCCCATTACCAATACACCCTTGGCAATGCTGGTTAAAACGAAGAAACTAATTTCTCCAGATAGTTTAAGTTTTTAAGGTTGTAAATCTAACGGAGATTGCATTTAAACTAGCGTAGTAAAGAGAATTTCATGGCTTGAGGATATTAACAATGGGCGGAGGGAGAGACCATATATAACTTTGCAAATAGAGTGAACTGGGAAGAAAGTTTTGATGAGATTCTTTTGAAAAAAATCATTAGGTATAATGGAAATTATCTTCAAAATTTAAAACTTGGACATAAATTGGCGCGATAAGTATCTAAGAAAACGTAATAGTCTTAAGTTCTTTCTAAATGTAAAAGTAATATTTTCAGGAAATTTCTATTCGAATTTGTTGTTATATCTGGTATTATTTTGATAGCACTATCTCTCTCTCTCTCTTTCTCTCTCTCTCACTCACTCTGCCTCTCTGTCTCTCTGTCTCACTCTCTCTCTCTTTCTCTCTCTCTCTCTCTCTCTCTCTCTCTCTCACTCTCTCACTCTGGCTCTCTGTCTCTCTCTGCCTCTCTTTCTCTCTCTCTCTCTCTCTCTCTCTTTTTCTCTCTCTCACTCGGCCTCTCTGTCTCTCTCTCTCTCGCTCTTTCTCCCCCTCTCTCTCTCCCTCCCTCTTTCTCTCCTTCTTTTTAAACTGTATAACTCACGTTAGATGTATGAAAAGCCCAAGAGACATAACTTTGCGCGATTAAATAAAATCGTCAATCAATCTCTTCCTTTCTCTCATACCCTCTTTCTCATTTCTTATCTACAACCAAAAGTCACTGTTTATGCACTTCCCAGTTATACATCTACACTGGCGTGTCTGTGTATCTATTTGACGGTCTCGTAATCATGCATGTCTTATTGTTTGTCTCTCTCTCTCACTAACTCGCTCCCTCTCGCTAACTCTCTCTCTAACTCTCTCGCTCTGCCCCTCTCACACTCTCTCTCTCTAACTCTCTCGCTCTGCCTCTCTCTCTCTCTCTCTCTCTCTCTCTCTCTCTCTCTCTCTCTCTCTCTCTCTCTCTCTCTCTCTCTCTCTTTCTATCGTTTTCTCTGTTTTTTCTGTCCGTCTCTTCTTTTCTCTGTTAATATGATTTACCTTCATGCCTTTTACATTACCAGCATTTCATTTCAAAATTGTTAGGTATTACATGGCTATATCTTTCACTCGCTCTCTTTATTGCAAATTTTATTGAACACGGTATTTAGAGTATAATATTTAAGAATGTTAAAAAGGTCCCTTTGTCAACTTAAACATAACCACATATCTTTGTTTCCGTATTGGCTTTAGAAATGGCTCGATAGACTTTGATATCTGACGGACTTGTTGGTGTGCCCAAGCCGTGCTTTTAATGTAGCCTTTTAAATTTTGCTTTAATAAAATAATTAGTATGTCGTCGTGCTGATTCCTGTGAACCAACATTCTAGAATGTCGGGATTTTTTTATTTTTTTGTCACCTAGGTACCTTCCCTAACATCACATTCATGTGTGATCGTGGGTCTTAATTAAATCATTGTAAAATTTTCTCTTACGTAGGATTTTTAGTATATAATGCAAAGAGTTTTTCTTTTTTTTTCTTTTTGCTGTTGCTGATAATCGAAAAACGCCTAAGCAAGGACTAAGCTGTTGACTTCATCGTCAGACAGATTCCACTTATTCTTAATGTAAAGCAGTGTTTGGCGTTCTAGGTCTTTAAAAACATAAATATTTATGTTTTACATTTTCTAGGTGCTAACATTATCTCTGGTTCTTTTAAGATTTCATTGTTCTTTTATGCCGGAGTGTTGAAATTAACGTTATCTGCAAACTACGCTTAGGCTATAAGAAATTGTAGGTTTTCGACAAACGTCGTGAAAGTTGCTTCAACGAGCTTAGGGCATAAAATTGAGCCTAGAGGAATTTTTTGAGATACAGTTTTTGCCTATATTATACAGGCGTATATGGAAAGTTTTATCCATTATGAAAGAAGTCATTGTATCGAAACATATTTTATGAAATATAGTTTCTTTTTTTTATTATTGGCTTTATGCTTTCCATAGCATCAAAGGAATGTGTACATTACACATTGTATTTTTTGGAAGGGAAGGGGTCAAAATGTCTAGAGTCTGTGGAAATCGAACCCACGACCGCGGGGTCTACGATAGTCTGAAACCCTAACTACTTGGCTACCTCAGTGTTTGATTTAAGTTTAGAATTGTTAAAAGAAATGTAACTAGACGAAAATTCTAGTTCAAAAAAATCCTTTGTTTTTGCGAAAGTGTTCGTCTATGGGAAATCGTTGTTTTTAATACAGAAAGAATTGAAGTTTTTCTACTTTTATAAATTATTAATAGGTACAGATATACGACTTGTTTTTGTTTTATCAATTTATAATAACCGACACCCTAGACACCATTTCGGCGAGTATATTGAACATGCAATCAAATTGTCGTCCGTTTAACTTCAACTTCGCACATAACGCTACGCAAGATTAAAACAGATTCGTCACGTGAGCTTGGTTGACATCTCATTTAGTTGGCATTATGAATTCCGCCATTTCTCTTTTTGCTGATTTAAAATTTTTAAAATAGTGTAACAAACGTGTTTTTTTATACATCAAAATTTAATTTAATTTGATATTAGTATGTAGTATTTTATTTTGTAAATTTGTAGAATGTAAAATACGTATTTACGTCTTAAAATTCGTTGCAAAAAGATATTTTCGTTAACGAATTTTAGGGGAAAACTTGAGAAAAATTGTTCATTATGTAAATTGTCATTAAGCAAATTTTATGAAAGAAAAGATGATAGGGATTTGAGGTATAATTACCAAGGGGAGATGGTTTCAATTGCTGTAGAATTCATTATAAATGGGAAATTACAACTGCAAACGATAGGTGTGGTAATATCAAAATGACTTTATTTGTAGTCGCAGTGATTTGGTCAACATTCACTTCCTTTTTTCATCGAGATTGAAAAAAAAGTACTAAGAGAGGTTTGAAAAGAGAGGACAAAAGAAAGAGAGACAAAGAGAAAAGAGAAGAAGAAAGTAAGAGAAGGAGATACGAAAACAGGAAAAAAGAAAAGATGGTATGATGAAAGAAAGAGAAAGTAAGAAAGAGAAAATTACAGTAAGAGAATGCGTAAGAAAGAAAGAGAGACAAATTTTTTGTGCTGCAAAGTTTAATTCAATTTGATATTAAAAACAAATACACATAGTATATTATTTTTAAATGTATTTACGTCTTCAAATTTCTTGGAAAAAAGACATTTTCGTTTACGAATTTTTGAGCAAAACCTCAACAATATAGTTTATTATGTAAATTGACATTAAGCAAATTTTATGACGGAAAAGATGATGGGGATTTGGGGAATAATTACTAAGAGTAGATGGCGTCAATAATTATTTGTTGGACTGACGTCCATAAGGAAATTAGTTCTAGATAGAAAGAGTACATTGAGAAGATACCAATTAAATATATTTTTAAAAAAAATTATACGTATCCACTGCTTTACTTTAACATCTTTAAAGTATTTTTTTTGTGACATTTGTATTAGATATATATATAAGACGATAAACTTTATATATACATGATTATCTTGTACTGGTTTTCTGTCAAATGTACATTGTTATATATGTTTTTATAATCCTATATAATACGGATATATCTTCGCTAAAGTCAAATATCATTTTGAATGTAGATATTAAAATAAATATTAAACGGTAATTATTATTAACATTAAACAACGTCCATAGTAACACCTACGAGCCAAAAAAACATTAGAACCAGAGAAAAATAAGTAAATAATAATTGTTAATTTAGATAAACATTTTTGCTTCAAAACGTTGAAACGAAAGAGTGTGAAAATAATTTTCAATCATCTTTGTTGTTTATTAAGAGTTTCTATATTTACCCCTCCGGTAACTTATCCGGACGATGAAAAGATACTTGATATTAGGTACAAACTTGATTAAAATAGGTAAGATTTATATTTTATTAATTGTTTTGTTTAAGACATGAAAAATCGTTAGTGTCACATTCTGCCAATAGGTTTGGACAAGTTTTCAAAATCTCAAACGCACTTTTGTTAAAAGTGATATGTTATAGAGAGAAAAGGGTAAAAATAACGTGTGTTTTAACAATAGTGTATTGATCATCCCCTGATATAAAGTCAGAAGTATTATTCTAACGTGAAAATGCGTAGAAAGGGAATACGAGGAATAGGATCGCATTGAGCGAGGAGAGCGTTGTCAGAATGAAGTCACCAACTGATACGACTCCAAAAGGAAAGGAGCTCCCACTTAAAAGGGGCCGATAAAAGACAGGGGACAAAAGTGCACAAGCTCTCTCGGCAACATGCTCTTATTCAATTTGCGATTAGAGGAGGGAAAGTTTTGTGCAGGCTTACGAGCTAACCTCAAAAAAGTCCTTGCACAAAGTGGCAAAAATACACTGTCGCTGCTCTGCTTACGGCCGCCGTTTTAATTCACTTGCCTTAACAGGATTCTCCTTTGGGCAGGTAACAAACTCGTCTTCCTAATTGAAATTTAGACTATGGGACAGTGGAGATCAAAAGAAATCCCTTCCCTTCCTCGTTTCAGTATGAATTTCAAATTTAATAAATTACTCTGTACAACCTTCACAGCCCAACCGAGTTTGTCATCTCGTAAAAAAATTGTAATTTCAATTTGAAAAAGTAAAGCCGGGAATTCTGAAAGGAAAAACGTAAAGGGAGCGTTGGTGACCGTAACGTTTTAGGCGTTGACACGGCGCTCATCACTGTAAGGTAAAGGTCCCGGGTTCGAATCCAGCGACCCTGCATTCGAACCCGACATAGGAATAACCTTTTTTTTTTCAAAAACACCGGCACCCCGAGAGCGTATATGATTTCTGCTGTTGCGAGCCCTCATAAAAAAACGTAAAATGCAGCTGAGATAGTCTTTCATTATCATCTAATTTTCTGCAAATGGATAAAAACGGGAAGAAATGTGTGGATTTGGTAACCGTTAGTTAATGATTATTTGGAGATCGTGAGATGCGGTCTGATGTGATGTAGGTTTTAGAAAAATATTTTCTTTATCGTGCCAACGTTTCGATCTTAATTGAGATCATCTTCAGGGCTTGGGATTTATAAACATTGTTTAAAATATACAAATAAATGTAGGATGTGAAAAAAGAATGTAAACAATGCTGAAAAAAATTCTATATTTTCTAGCTTAATATAAATTCATTTTTTCACATCCTACATGTATTTTTATAATTTAAACCACATTTACAAATCCCAGACCCTGAAGATGATTTCAATAAAGAAGAAGTGTTGGCACGATAAGCAAAATGTTTTTCTAAATCCCACATCACATCAGACCGCATCTCACGATCTCCAAATTATCAAAAACGGGAAGTTTAATTTTGATAAAATTACAAGGTTCGTCTTATGATAAAACTATAAAATTAGGTGGCGAGCGGCCTTCTCTTATGAAAAATCAATCCTCTTTTAATGTTGATATGTTTTATGGCTAGTTACAAAAAACCAAACTAATATTTTGCAGATAAACAAGCGATTCTGGGAGGTGCGCAAGTGCCCAAAATGCACTTTTATATATCAAAGCTCGTTAACCGCATATTCTAATTTAGAGAAAATTGTTTACATTCCCATTATGCAGTTAGGTCGGTGAATTTTACGATTTCACAGTCCGAAAAAATATCATGCATCAATGTTTTTCCGCGAGAAAATATGCGAGCCCTTGTGTAGAGTGTGGCTTGGCTCTCATCAAGGAAGAAAATTTCAAATTACAAATTTGTTAATCATAAAAAATTTTTCTATGATCGGTCTTGGTTGGTATGTAGACGCGTTTCTTCAACCTGTGTGTATGTTTTATAAAATCGTGAGTCTGTGGACGTTTTCTTTGGTTTCTGGTGCTTTTGTTTCTAGGAATGAATATAATAATATAACGTTTAGATATTAAAAGAACTGGGGAATATGTATGAAGATAGATAAATAGACGTTCATAGATAAATACAATTTTATGTGAATAACATGGTTAAATATATTTTCACGACTTATCTGGATTTTGGAATGGTCTGGATGAAAAAACAAATTCATTTGTCACCTTAAGCTTTAGACATATTTTAAGACGTCATCATCACAGTAAAACAATCATACAAATGACTACCCATTGACATAATTAACTTTTTAATAGATGGCTTTGAATTTATATGATGATACACTCAATCCCAACATTGCCAAGGACGACGACGATGACTTTGTCTATTTTCTGAAAAAATTCAAGCCAAATTGATTGTTTTTCCCTGATGACTACCTTAAAAGACCATACCGAAACCCAGACTATTCGTGATTAAAAAAGTGGTCTGTACATCTAACACTTTAACTATCTTTTCAAAGAACAACGTGACAACACTTTGGTGTATCTAGTGTACGTCAAATAGACATCTAAGTATTTGAGTAATACGTAGTGCCGGAGAGGAAGAGAATTGCATCGAAAATTTTGATTTAATATAATGGGGCAGACAAGACAGCTAGAAAATTGACCATTTTAAGGTAAGAAAGGTCGTTGAGCTTTCTGAGAAATCAACGACCGGGAGGAATAACGATTTATCCCTGCCGTGATTGCACCTTCGTCAAATTACCCTTGAATATAAAATTAACGTCGTATTTATAAGCACATTGATGTTGACAATAATGATGAATAGTAATGGGCCTTCCCCCAGATCGTGTGTAAAGCGTGAAGAATGAGCTATGTTGATTCATGATTATAAGCAATGAAAGTGTGAAATGGAATCCCAATTTGACTTTTGTTTCAATTAAACGTTTTCTTTCAATTATGTGGAGATCGTGCGATGCGGTCTGGTTTGACGTAGGTTTTAGAAAAACATTTTCTTTCATGCCAACGTTTCGATCTTTATTGAGATCATCTTCAGGGCCTGGGATGGAGCACCAACACAATTTCGACTTCAACAATCCAAAAATATTACACACCGAAAAAACAAACACAAACGTAACTTTTTAGAGATAGTTTACATCAACAGAGAAAGCACAGCATGAATTACCGAACAGACACATGTAAACTCAGTCGCAGCTACGCTAATTTCATTAATCAAATTCAATATCGATAACACACATATATTATCATCACATCACACAAAACATGTAATATAACATAAAAAAATCATCACATTCCACACATGAAAATTTCTTCATATTCTAATTCTTCAACAATTTGGCTTTCCTTTCGCTAATTATCCCATTCTATATAATCCTGAAAGGATAATCAGGCCGAACCATTACTCAATATTTCCGATTGTCGGCTAGTTATACCTCAAAGAAGCCGACTCCTCATATAAAAATGTATTTCTGTCCAAATTTCCTTCACCACCCCTTCACAATCCAACGTATATAAACACAAAATAGCAAAATCTCACTGGCACTCTCAACACGACTCAAAATAATGACACATCTACACAGAAAACAAACACTTTGAGTGAGTACAAATAATTTGATTGAATTTAAAATTTCTAGCATTGTATAAATTCATTTTTTCCACATCCTACATGTATTTGTAAAATTTAAACAATGTTTATAAATCCCAGGTCTTGAGAATGACCTCAATAAAAATCGATACGATTATTTGGAGATCCACATCCTAGATGTATTTGAAAAATTTAACCAATGTTTGCAAATCCCACGCGCTGAAAGTGATTTCAATAAAGATCGAAACGATTATTTGGAGATCGTGAGAGGGGCTCAAAATGTTTGTTTTCTGTGTAGATGTGTCATTCTTGTGTGATGATGATCTCAGTAAGCATCGAAACGTTGGCACGGTAAAGAAAATGTTTTTCTAAAACCTACGTCACACGAGACCTCATCTCACGATCTTCAAATAATCATTAGACACCACACACTTTACTTTTAATTTGTTTAAAGGACTTTTACCGTAAGGGGGTCAAGCAATGCTTTTAATTAGATCGGGCAATTGATTTTAACGTTAAAATTACAAGAGAGTTGGAATTTATCAGAGATTTCTTTATCCTTTTCCTAGTGGAACTTGTCTGAACGTTCCTGAGATTCCTAGATTAATTTCGGTAAGGTAAAGTTTGAAGATAAACGGTAGGCCGGGGAGGATAAAGGAACGGAAACAACAACGACCCGAATTTATTTAACTTAATACGAAATTCTTTTACATTTACAATCCTCCTTACTTTTTCACTACATTTTTTTAATACTGTGAAAGGCAGGGTGACAAAGTTTGACAGCACTTTTGTAATTGCCAAAAATATTTAAGACACAGTAACGTTAATGCTTTTCCCACTGGTCTGTTGCGATTTTTTGTTTAAATTAAATTTTAACCATCTTTGTCAAAATATAATTCAAATGCCCGCTTCCAGTCGTCACCAAATACTTAACTTCCTTTTTACATGGACTAGTGCTCGGCAATAAAATATAAAATATAGACTTTTTACAAATAAATCGTCACGGGCAGTTGGCTCCGATGTTTGTACTATTTTACATCCCGTCCCAAGATGGACTGTATTTCACATTAAAATGTAAAGCGCCATTTAACATTTGCAGTACATTACATATATTAACACATAAACATAAATCCCATGCTTTCGCGACATTATTTAAATTGTTTTTAATCAGTTGATATGAAAACATGTGAGATAAACTGTTACTAAATTGAAAATCTTTTTGATTACATTTATTTGATATGTACATCTACAAATATTATATAAAGTAACTGATAAATAATTTGTTCATATATGCTTAACTTGTTATTTGTGTCTCTTGTGGACGAAGTTCCCATGACAACACAATAACAACACAACACTAATAGGAATATCAAAATAATAAAGAAAATAAGTACTACAATATTGTACACTGGTTATAACAAAGTATAATATATTATATATCCCAAAGCACTGTCAACAAAATAAAGACCATTTTAATTCGTGGTCCAATTGATCAAATAACCTTTTGGCTTCAATTAATTAATCTTTATGTAAGATATTGGTTGAAATTAAAGTTAGTGTCACGAGTGGGATTCGAACTCCCCATTCGAAGCCGAAGGTCGTGGGTTCGAATCCCGCACGTAACGCTAAATTTTTCATTTCAACCAATACCTTACATAAAGAATAATACTTTTTAACGTTAACATTATAATAATGATAAATCTTAATTACAAAACACGTAATCTCAACAATAATAGTTAACACTTATTACCGTTTAATACCTGAAGTTAATATGCACAAAGTACATAATTTACCATTTTTCACGTAATAATGCATAAACAGTGGACTGTATGTTCATTGGTATGGGGGATAATCCCGACATTCACGTCAATAATTTACATTCACACCAATTCTGAACTCAAAACACGTAACCACATAATTCATACTTTTCTGTATTCATTTTTTCTTGTTTGTTTGGGGAGGAAAGTGTCAAGTATGGATTTCCAAACCGTTTTTCTCCCCTGTGTAGACCCTAAAAATTATTGGGACGTACACTTTTTCCCGTCAAATTAAGCACTTTCTTCAGTGCCTCTTCCAGCACATCTAAGTGTGTGGATTCCCTTGCTGACGTGGCTGTACCATAACCGGGATAATGGTTCACATCCCCAAAGTGTTTCTGCGGTAGTCTCTGGTTTCGCCTGAACAAGGTCGGCATGTTTCTTCTATTATCATCGTTTTGAGATGATATTAAAGTGCTCTAGTCGGTATAGGGGCCTGCAATTTTCCTCTAGTAGTTTAACTGTAGTTTCCTCAAGTTTTAACTTAATCAATTTTAACTCCATCAATTAATTGTAGCTATAAAATAACTTGTTTTATTAACCACTTTAAATTTAAGAGCCCTATAAAAATTTCTCTAAATCTATCATGATGTTTCATTTCACCTTTTTAACTGAAACGTATATATTATATGTGAGCGTTTTTTTCTTATTTACAATTAAAGCAATCGTATATTGACAGAGTGTAATTTCGTGCGATCCAAATATTTTTTTGCCCTGCAATACGTGAGTGCATTTATGTGGTATTCTACATGGAGGGAGATTAGTCAGTGTCAAAACTGTATTAATCATCGTAAGTAAGAATTGACAGTGGCAGAATTACCGATCGGTATGTTTTTTCCGTCCCGAGCCCCGTTTTGCCGCTTTCCCAAGTGCATAAATCAATGTTATTTTCAAACGGACATCACAGCTTGAATGAGCATGTTGGTTCGTTTGATTAAAATTCAATGTTCGCCGACTCGTGAAACGGTTTCAAGTTAGGTTAAACGTCAGTTTGTCACAATGGCATCTAGGTCTCCGCTACAGTTTTGTCTCGTTCCGTTCCACTTCTAATTAACTGTCGAAATTAGCGGGCGTAATGAAGTAGACACCTAGGTCAAAAACACGGTTTCAAGTTGCTAACTGTAATCCCCCTTTGACTTCTGGCCATTTCCTTTTCAGAGTAATTAATTAATACATGACCTTCCACTTGGTAACATTGTTAATATTATTGCTAAAGTTGTTATTGAAAATAACATGAAAGTAGAAAATTATAAACAATGTAACCGAAAAATTATCTGACAAATAAAAGGAATAAAGGAATATCTCCTTGGTACAAAATTTAAAATATATATGCTTTTTGAACGTTATTTCAGATCAATTAATTAAGGTTTTTAGTTGAGATGAAAAAAAGTTAATGGCACGAGCGGGATTCGAACCCACGATCTTCGGATAGATACGCCGCTGCTCTACCACTTGAGCTATCGTGACCTCGGTCCTCTCGGACATCAACTTCCTATCTCAACCCCACCTCATGAGTTTTCCCTCCTTTTTGCCATTTTTCAAATGTCGTGTAATCGGTTTGGATTCTCGATGACAACTGAAATGGCCACGGAGAGCTTTAGTGAAGTGTACTTCATATTAGTTCTTTAAATTCACTAATTTCGTGGTCCGCTTGACCAATTAAATCCTAACAATTAATTAAGGTTTTTAGTTGAGATGAAAAAAAGTTAATGGCACGAGCGAAAAATGCCAAAATTGACATAAAAATATTTATTATTTTACAAAGAAAAATTTCGGAGTTCTACTAGCTTCTCCTCTTCAACTGTTTAAAAACACGTTACTGGAGACTTAGAAAGATTTGTAAAAAGGAAAATTTACAGGAACAATTCATTTTTACACATTTTTTCCAAACTTAATTGTATATACCCCCTATAAAAGACAGTATAGACAACCATTAAAAAATAAAATAGCGTATAAAGTTATGTGTTCATTCCTTTTGAAAAATGGCAAAAAGGAGGGAAAACTCATAAGGTGGGGTTGAGATAGCAAGTTGATGTCCGAGAGGACCGAGGTCACGATAGCTCAAGTGGTAGAGCAGCGGCGTATCTAGCCGAAGATCGTGGGTTCGAATCCCGCTCGTGCCACTAACTTTTTTTCATCTCAACTAAAAACTTTAATTAATTGTTATGATTTAATTGGTCAAGCGGGCCACGAAATTAGTGAAGTTATTTCAGATATCACCCGAACTAGAACAGAAATATTTCAGCCCCACAAAAGCTCATGTAATTTAAAGTCTTATACAAAATAAATAATTAAACTTAATTAGGTGCATAATTTGATTTAAAATTGACTACGATATACCTTTCGAAGCAAGTTTATTTAAAAGCACAGCATTTATAGCTTAAAAAACTCACTACCTTGAATAATACATTCCAACGTCAACAGAGGTGATGCGAGCAGTTGTAGGAACTTAAATTAACCTGATCGTCGTCGATAACCTGTATAACAAATTAATTGTCCAATTAAGGGTTTCATTAAATTCATTCAATCTGGTAGATTTGTCAAGAATGCTTTTTAATTTCTCTTATAATATAATCCTTGATCGTTGAAAATTTAACTAATTTCGGTTTCGCGTTGAAATGAAAAATGCAGCCTGCGATTTCCCACTTTCGCCATTTTTGAGGTTTACTAGGTAGAAATTATGAAAGACGACTCTATTTATTTACACAATCCGACTACTTTGAAAAAATTAATTTGTCAGGAAAGACAAAAAATAACTGCACCCAGGGGGGACCGCGGTAGCCGAGTGGTTAGTATGAGAGACTCTCACGCCGCGGTCGTGGGTTCGATTCCCACCGTCGCCTCTGGCCCTTTTTTCCCGATAACCCCCAATTTGAACACACAAGAATTCGTACTATGGCTAATATGCAAGATCATAAGGCCAATAAAATAAAAAAAATAAATAAATACATAAACTGCACCCAGAGGTTTTGGAGAAGAGGGTGCTATTGTGTCGTTTTATTTATTTTTATTTTTTTCGACGGTTCAACACAGACGACATATTAACCCTTACGGTGCCGGTGTTTTTGAAAAAAAAAAAAAAAAACCATTTGTAAGTATGTCGCGGGACCTTTACCGTACAGTGATGAGCGCCGTGCCAATGCCTAAAGCCAGAAACACACTTACCCGATGCTACCCGATGCAAATCCAAACTCCGATTTTCCATAATGTCGCATTACCCCCGTGCACATCTACCCGATGCTATGCCACGCTAACCTACCCGACGCACTGCGATGCCCACTGTCCAGATTTTCTTCGGGTCGCATCGAGTACAGTCGAAGATAAAAGAACCGAACACTCATATTTTTATTCAAACTACATGTATTATTGTCGTTATATTAATTACAACATACTTATTTTATATAAACCAAATTAACTGTGATTAATAATTAAATAGTTTTTATTTAAAAAATTAATTTTAATGGTTTGGTAGAAAATTAATCAAAACACCGGAATACGATTTTTTTTTAACTAACAATTTATTCTACTCGCTTCGGCGGTACATATACTAAAATTGGAACAATTTATTACACGGTTTTGCTCATAAAATTTAATTAACAATTTATTTCATAGTTTTGCTCGTAAAATTACACCATTTTCTAATGTCGGGTAGCATCAGAACAGGACACTCATATTTTTTGTAGTTTATTTCAAACTAAGTACATGTAATTTTGTCGTTATATTAATTACAACATGTTATTTTAATGTAAACCAAATTAAACGAGATCAAAAATGCATAAGTTTTTATAAGCATTGTTTAATTAGATGGTTACTCCTAACTTTATTCAAAACAATTAAGTTTAACAAATAATTTATTAGATTGTTGTGCTCATAAAATTTAACTAATAATTTATTACAAGGTTTTGCTCAAAACAGTGCATTAAGAACAAAAGATGAGTTGCGATTGTGATACTTCATTTTAAATCATTAAATTCACTAATTTCGTGGTCCGCTTGACCAATTAATATATATATATAAAGTGGAAGGTTTATGGGCCGACAAACAGCTGAGGTCATCGCCGGCCCTCCGCATGTATTCCTTCTCTTTCCTGTCTTTCTCGCGTATTTTGTATTGAACTGCAGCCATTTGAGCATCTCGATCTGGTTACTGACTCTCTGCTTTTACTTGTATATTACGTCGTTATTTTAAAAAGCTAGCCTCTTGTTAGTACCTCAGGTTGTCAATTTAAGAATTGATACACAACATACAATACTAACATATACATCGCCACAAACATAGAAGTCTGGTCACATTCACTCCCCCAGAGTACTCGATATTCCTTGGGGTGAGGTTATCCTAACGTGCCATTTTTCAATTAATTAATTGTAATATATTAACTGGTCAAGCGGACCACGAAATTAGGGAAATATGTTTATTATTCATTTTTATAACTTAAAAAAATTAAAATTTGCATTACCGTTCAAATATGCAAAAATTAGCAGAATAAAATTTCAGCCGCCGTATCAGGGAGGATTCGGAAAACATCTGATCACGATGGTAGGAAATATTAGCAAAAAACACGCAATTGCATAAGAACCCGGGTACTGCATATAACTAATTTTCTTTCTCAATCTCCCTTCCTTCACCATTATCTTAGCACCTTTTTGTAACGAAAAATTGTGATTGGAAAATTTGGTGCTTTCTTCTTCCAGGCCCTCCTTCATTACAAACGAAATCATCTCATTGACATGAGGGCTCTCAACATCTCATAGACAAATAAAATCCTAACAGCAGGCTATCCATTATAAGTAGTACGTTATTAAACACTCCCTAAAATGACCCGCAACCCTTCATTTTGTATTATATTGCAACGGGTAACGAGAAAATGGTCTGCGTCCTCTTTGGCATAAAGGATTCCGAAATTTATTGTATTAAACCATGTGTTTCGTGCCGCAACCTGCAATATACCCATTTGGCCATTGACAACCGCGCACCCTACTTATTCGAGAAATGATAGATCGTTCTTAGTTAAATATTTATGTATCAGATATACTATATTATTATACATAAATATTTATAATTACTCTGTTAGAGCTAATTAGGTATACAGAGGAGGTTGGTTTAATGCAGCATAATATGTACATAATTATTAGTTATTTATTTATATTAATAAATTATTTACATATTATGTTCGATTAAACCAATCTCACTTGTATACCTTAATTAGCTTTAACAGGGTAATATATATATATATATATATATATATATATATATATATATATAATCCATATATGTTTAGCGGTCAATTATGATATATTCATTATTTCAATTAATTATTCTTTTTATCTAAATTGTTGGTTCAGATGAAAAAGCTAGTGTCACGAGCGGGATTCGAACCCGCGACCTTCGGCTCAATACGCCGTTGCTCTAACCACAAACACATTCGTCACGATAATGCAAATGGTAAAATAATAAAATTGATATGTTTATTGAAAATAATTCTTTGGTTTGGGTTTGCCTCTCGACCTCTCGACTGTGTAACCCAAAGAATTACACAACAAAAAAACCCAAACCAAAGAATTATTCCTTAACTCCGAACCATCATAAATTGGGAAAAAAGTTTAATTTAAATTTTGGCTGTCTGGGTCTTCTACTTCTTCTGTATACTTGTCTTCGAGATTTTTTCAGGCCAAACTTCGTTTTTTTGGAGATAAATAAAGTCTCGGGTTATTAGAACTTGTAGTTTGAAGTTCACTTTCCGGAGTTTGTTCAGTCTTTTTTCCATGGGTTTTTACGTTTTTTGAACACGCTTTTACTTCGAGTCATCGTTTAGCCGACGAATAATGGTATAAAAAACTATTAAACGCGAAATATTACCACAACAGAAATCAAAAACACAATACACGCACAATTTCTATCTTTCTATAACACATACGAGTACAATCGGCACATTCGGTTGCGTAGTACTATAGATTTGCTATCGATTGATTTTTCTAACTATCGATGGATACAAACTTTTTCTCTGGGAGAGTAAAGTAACGTTTGACCAGTAAACATGAAACCCCATTGAGTGACCCAAGGTATTCAAAAAGTGTTTTGCGTGTGATATTATATTCCTAATAATGTCTTTTTAAACAGAAATATCTACCATCCTATACAGCGTGTCCCAGTTCCTTCTGACAAAACTCAGGGAATCGATTCTCCTTTTCGTTTGGAGCAAAAAATGCTCAGGAGAAAATTTTCGGGAAGTTCTCTATTTTGAAGATATTCGTCAATTTAGATTTTTTCAACTTTTCACTACCTTATCACAAAAAAACGCTTACAACTTCCAAAATTTTGAGACTACAATAAATCCAATTACACCATTTGAAAGAACGCTAAATTTGCTGTAAGATACTTCTATTTTCAATAATCTGAATAACATAAAATGTTAGCCAATATCAGTTGGAACATGTCAAATTTACAAAATTTAAATTTTTGGTCATGATAGCACGTTCTACTGAGGTGACAAAAAATACGTACAACTTGTCAAATTTCACAAAAACTTCTTCATCTAATACGCTTTACGTTGATATATCGAGGTTTTTAAATAACGTTCTAGTAGAGTTGAAAAATCAACGTAAACATATTAGCAATGAAGTTCTTAGGTATTTAATTATTATGATTGACTATCCATGACACCGAGTACGTCTGCTACAGCTCACCATTGGAATAAAATTTAAATAAATAATAAAATTATCCATCCCTAACCATCCCTAATGAACAATAGTAAGGACCTTGTGTCGAAAGATTAATTACGATTAACTTTCTTATAAAAAAATCTTGTTAAGTAGAACATCTATTCAAGAGCTCTTAATTTGCGGAATTTTTGATTGAACGATTACTATCAATAGGTGCCAGTTTAAATTAATTTGTCTAACATGAACACACGACTTTCAAAATAGCAATAGTTCATACTTCGATTTTAATCGATCAATCGATAGTTGGTATACGATATGACAATAGATGATACATGACAATCCGTTATTATTTAAGCGTTTTGTACGTACGGGCGGTTGTATCGACTAAAATCAATAGACAAAATAGATTAAATTTTCGTACGAAATTCCATTTTCATAGAATAGTTGTACTAAGTCTTCACATTTTTCGATACTGTGTTAGCCTATTTCTCAAAAATTAATGCATCTATTTCATTCGGGGTTTTTGAATTCATTAAAGATGCCTAATAAAAATAATCAGACCGAACCATTCTTTCCCATTGTCAGCACCTTTCACCTCAAAGAGACCGACTCCTTATATAAAAATGTTTTCTATTCCAACTTCATTCCTCACCCCTTCAAAATCCAACCTATATAAACATAAAACATCGATTTCTCACTGGCACTCTCAACACGACACCCAATAATGAACAGAAAACAAACACTTTAAGTGAGTTCAAATAATTTGCTTGAGTCTAAAATTTCTAGCATTGTATAAAGATTTTTTTTCACATCCTACATGTATTTGTATAATTTAAACAATGTTTATAAATTCCAGGCTCTGAAGATGATCTCAATATAGATCGAAACGTTCGCGATAAAGAAAATATTTTTCTAAAATCTACGTCACACCAGAACGCATCTCACGATCTCCAAATAAGCATTGACTAACGGTCACTAAACACCACACAAAACTAACAATAATAATAACATTGCATAAAAACAAAGAAATATAACAGAGGTAGTTAAACTTTAAGCATTTTAATCGATGTATTTCAAAGCCCCAGACGAAACTTCTGTACTATTCAGGCTTCTCGAACTTTATAAATCAATACAGAATATATTGATTTAAAAAAAATTCCTTGATGAATTAACCTCGTAGTTTTTTAGACAAGAAGGTAAATGAAAATTTACAAAACTACGAGCGGAGAAAAAAAACCTAAGTTGTTAGTTAACTTGAGTAATTGAGATCACGCCAATTTATTATTTTCGTTTAAGATTTTATAAAAGATTTTTTCAAATGAAATCGGCAAAGCTTACGAGATCGCAGCGAACATGTTATTTGTTGGCGAACTTACGTACGGTACCCACAGGACCAATAGAGTCTACTACCGATGACAATTTGATGCACTCCGTTGCTGTAAATACCAGTTATAGTCTCGAAATCCTAACTCACTTAATACCCCGTACGACCTATTTCTCGTTTACTTCGGCTTTAGAGCAGCCATTTTGTTTGGGGCGTACTCAACCGCATGTGTTATGTTTATCAGCGATGCGTCTAACATTAATTAACATGGGGAAGCTGGTGTAGATTGAACTCTGCCGTATCTTACTCCGATAAACCGAAGCGAAACGGGTAAATTGCTAGCATTTCTCATGTGTTATTCAAGTTATTAAACCGTAACATTTATTATTGTTAATGGAACAAGGAAATATACATATATATAACGTACAAACTCGTACACAACACCCCCCTGTTTTCTTCTCTCTTTCACTCACTCTCTCTCTCTCTCTCTCTCTCTCTCTCTCTCTCTCTCTCTCTCTCTCTCTCTCACACACACGCACGCACGCACGCACGCACGCGCACACACACACACACACACACACAACCGTAATTTTTTTTTTCTTGTTTTCTCTTAACCAATCTATTTTTNTATATATATATATCGTCATGTCTTTTCATACCCCACACACACATAATCGAAAACATAAACCCTAAGTGATAGAATGAGAGTAAACAAAATAAATAGATAGGTATTGTGATGGGGATTTTCAAGAATAGAACAATCCCAGTTTCTTCATTTTTTATATATATGTATTTCTGAGACCAATGCAACGATGTAAATGTATAGAAAGGAAGAAATTAGCTGGGAGATAGAGATGTATGTTTAAATAAAAAGCTCTCTCTGTGTGTGTGTGTGTGTGTGTGTGTGTGTGTGTGTGTGTGTGTGTGTGTGTGTGTGTGTGTTAGAGTGACAGAGAGAGAAACAAGAAATAATTAAGCACAAAGAAAGAGAGAGAGAGGGAGAGAGAGAGAGAGAGAGAGAAATTGATGAGAGAGAGAAAGAAACAAAAATTTAAAAAAAGAAAGAGAGAGAGATAAGTAAAACAGAAATGATGAAAGTTAGATTATAACAGCGTGGTGAAGGGCAAGCGTGTTTGGAACTGCATGGAGGCAATGTTGAACGTTGGCCAATGAGAGGGCCAACATGAACTCTCTAGGTCCTGAACCCTACTGTGACATAGCATCCCACCACAAAGGAGGGTACATCTTTAAAAAAGATCCTAAATGTGTCCAAAACCTGGTGGAACAATCCCACAGGCATGAGACACGCGAAGAAGTTCATACAAGGGTCATTCACTAAACGTATACTGGGGGCATTACTGGGAGGCAACCGCAACCGAAACAGAATTCTGGTTGGTCTCTTGACATGGTACTGTCACTTAAGAAAGCACATGCACCAGAAGTAGTACAAACAGAAGAAGCAATGTGGAGATAATGCCAGGAAGAGGAGCCAAACACACTTTATGTTTTTGTGAAGGTCTACGTAGTTGCAGGCCCTTGCAACTTGGACTGGAAAAGCCATTAGCAAGATTATATACTACGGAGCCGCTGGCTGGAATGGAGGTTGATTAACAACCTAAAGCTGGCCTGTGAGTTGTAAAAAACAAGGGAGCCCCATCTTATCCCTACAGTACGGTAAAAACCTCAATCTATGCTAGGAAGCACACATAGACACGCACAAATTCTACGATGGTTTCATGCTTGCTGAATGCTTACACATCTCATTTTACATTAGTCAACAACAATATGTAACTCGTTGTCGTGAATATTCGTATGAATAAATAAATAAATTAAAATATAGAAGTAAAATTAATTTGTTATTACAATAATATTTCATCCTGATTAAAAAATCATTTTTCTCTAGTTTGATTTTTCGTTTTGCAATGCTTTCGCTGAGGAAGATAATCACTTAATGGCATTTATTTATTTGTACGAATAGAATAAGTAATAATGAAGAAGTAAAATGTTAATTATAATTTTATTTTTTTTATTTAATTTAATTAATTTAAATTAATAAATTTTTTAAATAAAAATTGGAAAATTGATTGACATTCATCTCACCCTTAACGATGATAGAACTGAAGAGTTGAGATTCACTTTTTTATGTCGATTATCATCAGTTTTTTAGTGTAAAAAGTGACTTTAGAAAATTCGTTGAACGTGTACTGGCTGCGTGATTTTTGTTTTAAAAAAATGTATTTATTTTCGGATCATACTTTAACACGGCCAATTTGCATTATGAAGTTAGGGAGAAACAAACGGGTTAAACACTTCCGGTTGGAGTATCGAAAGATAATTTTTGCCAGGAAGGAGTCGTTCACCGGGCAATAAATGGCCCCTGCTGAAATTCCCCTCACGGGCCAATGACTGGCAATATCTCGTTCTTTTTGCTATGTTGAAAGCATAAATCAAGATGAAAACAAACAGACAGGAAAAAGGAACTAGAAGTAAGAAGATTTTTTTTCCTTCAAAGCATTTTCAACAATTGGATATTACTTTTCGACGATTTTAATCTCTCATTCAAAAAATCCGTAGAGGATAGATAAAAGCGATTTGATATCATTGATTAAAAAAAGTACATTTAAACTATTCATAAACGAAACAAACATATGAATCTAGTGGATGACATTTATTTAACTAATTAATTATATTACAAAATTTACTTAAGTACAAAAAATCAAAGGATGTGAAGAATTTCTTCCCCAATCTTTTATTATAAACTGTAATTTCTACATAGTAATTGTAATTTATGACGCATAGATTTATAAAGAGAAGCAAATAGTCAATATTATTCTCCCACTACACCTCACTAAAAACTTTTACTATTTCAGAGAAAGGAGGTCTCGGAGCCATTTCCACATTTACGCTTTAAGGCCTTGAAAGGAAGGGTTCTGATGGACAAGGCTTGGGCGAGACTATTGGTGATGGGAGTAATTATTGCGGTACGCTGTTTTTTTTAAATTTAGGGAAATAAGTTTTGGATAAATAGGATTTTAAGGTCGTTGTTGAAGGTAGTATTTGGGAAATTTATGATCTTCATTTTCCATTGTCAAAACCAATCTGCTATACATGTGATATGTCTGTGCAGATATTCCAAAGCAACCGCAGGATGGGTTTTAGATGATATTATAACTATGCCATCGGTGAAAAATGCAAAGAGGGTGGTAGGTGTAGTGGGAACATCTGCAGTATAAGGATGTAGGAGATTGATTTTTGATGCACAATGCCTGACGTACACCCGCGGCCAGAGAGTAGTAGTCTGATCCTTGTCGGATCCGAATGAACCGTTCTGTTAAATAAAGGCGGAAGATTAAATAGAGAGTATTTGGAAAGACTAACTTTAATTTGTAAAGTAGACCTTGGTAAACGCTTGTGTCACATCGGGAAAGACTCCTATAAAATATAGGTGGTCTATAACGCGAAACATTTGCTGGACGGTAGAATAATGAAGAACAGTAAATATCAGAGCATGATAGTAACATGAAAATTAGTTATATTTTTTAGAAGCACTGGGACTTTTGAATTGTGACCTCACACACGAAAATCTGCTAAATGTATTTTATTTTATTTTTTTACCAGGGTTCGCAACAACAGAGGTGCCGTGGTTTAAAAAAAAGCCCAATTGTAAGTATGTCAGGTTCGAACAACGTTACTAATAAATTTTAATTTATTATGTTTTTAGTTTAAGGTCTTGGCTGAGATGAAAAATAAGTGTCACAAGCGGAATTCGAACCCACGACTTTCGGTTCAATACGCCGCTGCTCTAACCACTTGAAATATCGTGACTTCGATCCATTCGGACACCAGCTCCTCACCTCAACCTAAGGCCTTTCAAAGTTTTCTCTCTTTCCATTCAATCCACTCGAAAGGTTGTAGGTAGAGAGTGTTAGAGCAACGCCGTATTGAGTCGAAGGTGGTGGGTTCGAATCTCACTCTTGAAACTTGCTTTTTCATGTCGACCAAAACTTTAGATAAAAGCATAATTAATAGGTCAATTATGACTAGTAAATATACACATGGAATTTTTCTATCATGAAAATTCTTTTTGCTCTGGAGATGCTAAATAAAAGAAAACACGGTTTGAAAAGCTAACCGTATAATAATATGCCTTTGTACCCTGCTCGAAACTTACACCCAGACTAAATCAATATTTATATATTTATTTAATTTATGCAATGTTTGCTAACCCTCCTTCCGTCGCCGTCCTTTGACTCTCGTTTGACTATCTCGTTCTCAAATCCTTCCATCACCCAATTCTATTCTACTTTGCATTTATAAACCCTTTACTATTCCATTATCACTTTGGCACAAATATTAACTGAATAAATCAGCCCGTTTGGTCAAATAGGTTAGCTTTGTTATGAGTAGTATATTTTTTTGCATTAAACATTTTTATTTTTGAGTTTTTCAATTAAGGTACAATAATATTAGTCATAATGATATTATGCCTACAAAAATATGCACCAGTTATCTAAATGAGAGAGAGAGAGAGAGAGAGAGAGAGAGAGAGAGAGATTTGGTTACAAATATATATTTGGTTATAAATTGGTTTAATAGACTATGGTCTTTCTTTTCTCAATTAGACGTCGCATCTCACTCCACCTGGCGAGCTCTTAGTCACAGTATGTCACTGCGTCCAGGATGGGTCTCGCGGAGGCGGCTCATCGGGGATTTTAGGTGGAGGAGGGATTTATGTTTTTTTCTTTCCCCTAACTATAGACATCACACTGCGATGGCACTGGCCTATGTTGGGCCGGCCATCCTTTTTGCCTCAAGATGGCTTTTTACTTTTTTTTGATAGCCACGTACCCAGCAGGGCTGGATATGACGCGGCGTAAGGAGTCCATGCTAGCCTCATGAACATTGGATTCATACATCCATCTCGTCCGAATGACTGTGTACTTTTCGCATAGTAAGGCCACATGCTCGACTGTCTCCAGCATGCCGCACCGCACAATGGACTGTCTTTCAGTCCAAATCCTTGGAGTTTGTCTGAGAAGTCTCCATGCCCCTATTACTGCTGGGACATGTAATGGTCCGTCTTCATAAAAGTCATGCCCAAGCGTCTCTCTGCTCGCACATACACTCTACAGTATAGAGAGAATAAGTAAGTGGGAGTGACAGAGGGAGTGTTGGAGGTTGCAAGAATGAGTGTAGAGTGTAGAATCTACACTCATTCAAGCAACCCCCAACACTCTCTTTGTCACTCCCCCCTCTCTCACCATCTATCACTGTTTGGATTCGTCTATTTTTCCCACTTTATTTATCTGTTTATATTTTATTGTGTTCCTTTGAGTATTTGTTTGTGCATTAGTGTGATTGAGGAGCACAGAAAAATAAAGAGAGAGAATTTCGGCGCAGAATTTTTTGAATTTATTATTACACTCTTTCATGCTTATTTTATGCTTTAGTTAGAATAATTTTCCAGAGAAAAAAACGCTTCGATGAATTTTAATGTAATTTGTATTCTATTCACGTTCAATAACCATTTCTGAGCAATTTCAAAATTTTACCAATAAAAGGAATTATAGAAATCTTCTCTTTCTTGCTAAAGGAATTAGTAATAATTGTTAGTGTGCTATAAAATTTTATTCACGATTGTCTGTTTAAAATGTTTTCAATGCAAAGCCAATAAACGAAACTCATTCGGTGGCCAAGCGACTTTCTTCGATTAAGCCTTTTTTTATTAGCTTAGTGACCACAAAAAAATCATTCTAAATTCAATAAATCCTTATCTCATGATAATCTCATAATTAATTCTGTTAACAGGGATTATCTTTTATAAAAGCGGAAAACCGGTTAAAAAATGTTTTAAAAATACCTATTGGGTTGTCCGGAAAATAATGCAGGATTTTAAGTTTTCATTAAAAAAAATCTATATAAAATATTCTGTTTACGTTTACAGGATTACTCATTTGTATGAATGTCAACACTTATTAATCCTCTTCCAAATGATATTGTTTGTTTACCTCTGTAGCATTCCGCTACTTGGAAATAATTCAGTCATCCTTATAATGTCAAAGCGAGAATTTCGTACGATTTTCTTTTACGAGTTTAAACTCGGCCGAAGCGGAGCCCAAACGGCTAGAAACATTAACCAAGTCTGGGGCGAGGGTTGTGTTAATGAGTGCACTGTGCAAAGGTGGTTTAAAAAATTTCGGGAGGGAGATTTCAGCCTTGAAGATGAAGAAGGTCGTGGAAGGCCTTCCTCTCTTAATGATGATGTTCTGCGATCAGTGGTGGAAGAAAACCCCAAAACAACTGTTCGAGAACTTGCAGAGCAACTCAAAGTCAGTAAAACGACCGTCGCTGACCACCTCAAGGCGATTGGAAAAGTGAAAAAACTCGAAAATTGGGTTCCACACTCATTAAACGATCGCCAAAAAAATCAGCGCTTTGATGTTTGTGCATCACTTCTTTGTCGAAACAAAAATGACCCATTTCTGGCCAGAATTGTTACATGTGACGAAAAGTGGATTCTCTACGATAACACTAGACGTTCTGGACAGTGGCTCGACAAAGGAGAAGCTCCAATACATTTTCCAAAGCCCCCAACTCATCAAAAAAAGGTAATGGTTACGGTATGGTGGGCTTCATTTGGTTTAATACACTACAGCTTCTTAAATCCTGGCGAAACCATCAATGCTGAATCATACTGTAACCAAATTAATACCATGCATCAGAAATTGGCAGTAATGAAGCCCTCTTTGGTCAATCGGAAAGGGCCCATTTTGTTGCATGACAACGCTCGACCACATGTGTCACGTGTAACGTCACAAAAATTATTGGAGCTTGGCTATGAAACTTTGCCTCACCCACCCTACTCTCCGGACCTCTCGCCTACTGACTACCATTTTTTTAGACACCTGGACCACTACTTACAACACATAATATTCAAAAATCAAACGGAACTGGAAAATGCATTTATTGACTTTATCAATTCTAAAAATTCTGAATTCTACTCAGACGGAATTAATAAGTTACCAACACGTTGGGAGAAATGTATTGAGAGTATGGGAAATTATTTTGATTAAAGAACATTGCTTTAAAGTAACTAGTTTCTTTTTTTTTGTTTAATACCAAAATCCTGCATTATTTTCCGGACAACCCAATATTATCACGGTGTCCTAGTTTGAAACGATTTTTTTCTTCCTTTCTTAATTACAGGAGCTGTTCCTTTTTATTCAATTAGGGAGGCAGAGGCCTCGGCTCAGTTTTCAGCTTTGAAAGCAGCACCTTTGCTCATTTCTTTTCCTCTAATAATTTTTAAAACTAAAACTCAGCTAAGCCAAGGTTTAAAAATCTAGGGCAAACGTTTCGAGAAAATAAACATTATACATTAATTTCTCTCAATAATATCTTATTAATTTAGGTAGAAAACGTGATCAGAAATGAGACCAATTAGACCAAAACGACACTAAGTTCCTCCGTCCAGCTTACGAGGAATCCTTTTCGTAAAGCCTATATATTTAAAACATTACAATTAATAACTTTAAAAAACAAACAATGAAACTATAAATTTATATTTACATAAATTTGTGTTATATCTGTTCCATTTATATGTCTAGTTTTATTATTAAACTGTGGTCCAATAATAACAACATAAAAATATATTAAAAACATATTTATTTAGAAATCGTGAGATGCGGTCTGGTGTGATGTAGGTTTCAGAAAAACATTTTCTTTATCGTGCCAACGTTTCGATCTTTATTGAGATCATCTTCAGGGCCTGGGATTTACAAACATTGATTACATATAACAATTACATTTTGGATGTGGAAAAGTGAATTTATACAATGCAAAATATATTTTTTTATATATTCAATCAAAGTATTTATACTCACTCAAAGTGTTTGTCTTCTGTGTAATTGTGCCATTCTTGCGTGTCATGTCGAGAGTGCCATTGAGATTTTGCTATTTTATGTTTATATACGTTGGATTTTGAAGGGGTGGGGAAGGATGTCGGTATAGAAAAGACATTTTTGTATAAGGCGTCGGCTTCTTTGAGGTGAAAAGAGCTGGCGAAGGGAAACAATGTGTTGGTAATGTTTCGGCCAGATTATCCTTTTAGGGTTATATAGAAAGGGGATAAATAGGAAAAGGAAAGCTAAATTGTTGGGAAATTAGACTATGTGAAAAATATTTGATATGTGGAATGTAATGTGATGATACAGGTATGTTATCTGTATTGAATTTGATTAATGATATTGGCGTTGCTGCGACTGAGTTTACATGTATTTGTTCTGTAATTGATCCTGTGTTTATCTCTGTTGATATAAACCATTTCTAAGAAATTACGTTTACGTTTGTTTTGTTCTGTGTGTAATACTTTTGGATTTTTGAAGTCTAAATTGTGTTGGTGTTCAAGATGGTGGGTAGCGAGTGCTGTAGGATTTTGCTTAGGTTTTTTGCAATCGTAGATATGTTGCTTTACTCTCTTGTTATATATTAAAAACCATAACTAACATGACCAGTTATCAAAATTTTTCTCCATACCGTTTCCTATCACAGTCCAGCCAATTCTTATATCCATTCAACCATTATTAACCATACCTAAGTTTGCAATAATATGCATATATAACAAATTAAGAACATACCATCATTCTAAAAATAATAACTATTACAAATATTATGTAGAACACTAGCTAGTATGAGTAATTTAATATTCTGCTATATATAATACACAATTTTACCTAATGTCTTCACATAATTTCTTTAATTAGCCATCTGCCTATATATCTTTCATAACCATAGCTTTTGCATATCCCAGTCAAAATTGTTACCTGTATTGGTGACATAGTCAAACAAAGCAGTTCCATTCTTAACTAATGTTTTTATGTCGATTTGTGTATATATATTCGATTTCTTAATTAATTATTTGGTTTGGCCATAATATGAGGAAATTAGATAGTTTATTTTACACATCACATTGCTTTTGTGCAATTAAATTATAAATAAGTGAACATTTTTCCCATAATATTTTTCTACACAAGTGCTACATTTATGCCTAATTCTTTAATATACCTATAATTTTTAGGGATAATATGTTTGAAATGTTATGCACTTGCATAAATACTGTATTAGTATTAACAGCCACGTTGTCAGGTACATTGTTTTCACGTGATAAATAATGTTAATAATTCAAAATAGAGAGTGATGGTAACTGCTGTATCGTCTGTAAACAGTCCGGGTCGGTTTTACAGTACATAAATCATAAATTAATCATAAATAGTTTAAAAAGACTAGATACCAAGAGAGTGTTCTACGGTACTTCAGCTTTTATTTTTACTTTGTTGATGTGGGATTCGTGAATTGCTGCATAAATTGCTTTTTTTTACCCTTTTTACTCCTTTTCAAACTCTTTGTCATTTCTCAAGACTGTTTGAATACTTCTTTCCATCTAAATACCTTTTTCTGGACAGCTTTTTCTTTTTCGTTAATTTTTTTTTTCTAGTGTGTATATATTTTTCTTTCAACGTTTAATTTTTGTTTTAAGTTTATGTTTTAGTTTTTTGAAAGTTTGCTATAACATCGTCAAATATTTAGCATTTAATAATTTAGTGTATGGACTTTGTTGTGTGCGATTCTCTATAAATTTTCTTTATTTGTGTTTTTGTCCGTGGTAAGTGTGCTTATGATTGTCTGAGGCTACATGTTTGGATTTGTTTGTGTTTTTTTTCTGTACATATCTATGTGTTTAACTGTGTGTATTTTTGCTTTCGAAAGGTGGAGGTATAAGAAGTTAGAAGATAGAGAGAGGGAGAGAGAGAGGGTGAGAGGGTGAGAGAGAGAGAGAGAGAGAGAGAGAGTGAGTGAGAGGGAGGGAGAGAAAGAGAGAGAGAAGTTAGATAATGGTTTTGATTATTTAGGTATGTGTCTATTACAATGTTCATTACACATACATCGTAATTAACTAAAATTCAGAACAAAAATAAACAGAAACTAAACAACATTCACAATCAGAGAAATAAGCATACAAACTAACGAATATAATAACAAATTAGGCATAAAAACAGCACTAAAGACCACTAAAGAACACAATCGGTAGACTACTACGAGAAAGCATTGGCAAAACCAAGTAACATGCGGAGATAAGTACACGGACAGACTTGACGAAAAATAAATTACAGATACAACACACATCTTAGAATGGTATGGGCAATGACGGAAGTAAACGAAGCGACACACATCACAGAAAACTATCAGGAAGTGTCAGTAACAGAAACAAGAACCAAACCAATAGAGAACATAATATAAAAAGAAGGAAAAATGAACTTACTTGACAACTTTGAAATATAAATTAACACTTTTTAAGATTGAACACTCATAAAAAAAATTAATAACTTATTACATAAATAATTAATACTATTCAGAACACTATAATAATTATAAAGAAAAAGGACTGAAGATCACAAATACCGATCAGTACAATAAAATATTTTATTCAATGACAAGGAACGATCAAATTACAAGCTCATAACCCGGCAGACTAAACAGAAAAATCGAACAGAATAAGAAATGTTAAATTGCGGAATAGTTATCACCAACGAAATGTATCTGTGATGGTTTTTGCTTTATTTACTACATTACATTTATATTCATGTTGCATTACATAAATACATTTTATAAATAGTGAAATACCAATCGATTAAAAAAATAACGGAATTCTATATGAACAATTAGTCACAGAAAAGTGGAACAGTTCCTACCAGAAGTGAGCGTTCAAGTAGAAAAGAATCCTCAAAAAACAGCGCCTTGTCGTCTAATGCACTGTTTCCTTTGACAGGATCCAGTAGGAGAAAGTTTGAAAAACCTGGCCAAAGTTTATCCAACAGAGACGAAATTAAGAATTCTTCGCTCCGCGTGCTCGTGGAAACGCAAACTTCAGAAATTTCCATTCTACGCCTCCGCCCGGCGAGTGTCAACTTTAGGCTATAAATTATAACTGAGTTTATTAGATAACTTTCATCATTGGGCCAAGCAATAAACAGGAGGTAACATAGGGGAACTAGGAATTGTGAAAAAATAATGGTATAGTTAATTTATAAATTTATATTTAAAGAAAAAATCTCAGCAAAATTTCCTTTTCAAACTGCATATAAATTTAAAATTTAAAACAGACTATCTTCTTTATTGTATTACTCTTTACTTGAAAAACTAATTAAATTTGTCTGAAAAGAAAAAAATTAACCCTCTAACCTAAAAAATAGAAACAAATAAAATAAGATAAATAAATAATATAAAAGTCCGATCAGGATAAACAGCAAGTAGAACGTGATGACACCGACAAATAAAAAGGGACAGCTGCCATTTATCCCCGGCTTCTCGACCAATTTTACAATTGTTACTGTTCTGATGATACTGCTACTTGTTTTCCTGTTGGAAGTCGGCATTAATTGAATCGTTTTTTGTTTTTTTGAATGTAAATATATTTTCGACAGGGTGTCCTTTTTAAATCGCCCGGCTGAATTTCAATTTAACCAATGACCCTATCAAATAACATAAACGTTGTATGTTTAATATTTTTGGTCTAGTTTCAGTTTTTTACCTTTTTGGAGAAAAATTATACAGAGTGCCTCAAGCCCAGTTCAACTTCAAAAATTTAAATACGACCCTACACATATTGACATCGGAGTTTAATTTGGTCAAAAAATGGCAAAAAGTGTAAATACCTATCTGCAGGCCTGATTGAAGTTTTATATTTTTTTGGTTTATGGTTAACAGTCAATGAAGTTAGTTAAATGAATCTAGTTGACATAAACTCGCAAGGTTCAATGGGACTTTAACATGGTCAACAAATGACAACCCTTCTTCGAATTATACGGTTTTGAAGCTGATAATTTTGATAACCAAGATGGACTTTAGGATCATAAAAAAGTAAATTGTGATAATCTGTACAACTACTGCTGAAAAAAATGTTAAAAAAGATACCTTAACAATAAAATGGACTACAATTAAATTATTTTTTTTAAATATTGCATTGATTATTATAAAAGTGTCTGATCTGCATGAAAAGGGACATAATGAATTAAATATAATTTATATTAGTTTATTCATTACAACACTATGTGTTAATGCCAGGAAAAATTTTCTTTTGCAATCCACAGAGTGCGTGGTAATGTCCTTTTCGTAGGTCTCTTATTTACATTTTCCCTAATTTACTAATTTAGTGGTCCGCTTGACCAATCAATACATG
This sequence comes from Cimex lectularius, assembly GCF_000648675.2. Lineage (NCBI taxonomy): Eukaryota > Metazoa > Arthropoda > Insecta > Hemiptera > Cimicidae > Cimex > Cimex lectularius. Next base: position 1,639,852 of record NW_019392678.1, on the reverse strand, counting down.
ATAATTAATTAAGGTTTTTGTTGAGATGAAAAAAAGTTAATGGCACGAGAGGGATTCGAACCCACGACCTTCGGCTAGATACGCCGCTGCTCTACCACCTGAGCTATCGTGAACTCGATCCACTCGGACATCAACTCCCCATCTCAACCCCACCTTATGAGTTTTCCCTCCTTTTGCCATTTTTCCAATGTCTTTTCCCTCTCGTGCCATTAACTTTTTTTCATCTCAACTAAAAACCTTAATTAATTGTAATATATTAATTGATCAAGCGGACCACGAAATTAGTGAATTAATGATTTAAAAATGAAGTACACTTCACTAAAGCTCTCCGTCGCCATTTCAATTGTCGCCGAGAATCCAAACCGATTACACGAAATTTGAAAAATGGCAAAAGAAGGAAAACATAAGTTGGGGTTGAGATGGGGAGTTGATGCCCGAGTGGATCGAGGTCACGATAGCTCAGGTGGTAGAGCAGCGGCGTATCTAGCCAAAGGTCGTGGGTTCGAATCCCTCTCGTGCCATTAACTTTTTTTAATCTCAGCTAAAAAACTTAATTAATTGTCATTTTCCTTAATCCTGATTTGCCCTTCATGTCCCTTCCCTACGTTTTCTTCAGTCCTCATGGTGAGCCTAAGCCACTAACCTCTCACGTTTCTGCTCAAGTATACCTACGCTAAAATCGGTCTTCCTCCTTTTACCTGGACCAACTGTGTCCCTTACTATCAGGAGCAGGAGGACTCGGGCCCGAACTCCGTCCTCAACCCGTCGCTTACTCGCAGTGACGTCCCAGATAAGTAAAATCCTTCTTTGCAACCCCTCGTTATTTTATTTTAAACATTATTTTATTTCATAGCGTATTCCTTTTTTTCGTTTTATTTTATTTTAATTTTATTTGAAAAAAGGGAGTCCGCTCAACACTGTTTAAAAAATTAATCTGTCTAATCATCCAATACCACTAAGCATTCCTTAATTAGATTGAACAAATTACACAAAATATTATTTTGAGTGATATACAAGGAAAATAGTCTAGAAACAGACATAAGGAGACACTTATTTTAAGCATACCTTTTCAATAATGTTCCACTAAGTCGCCATAATGAAAGTTCGCAACGACCCCATTAATTTTGCAAATAGAGGCTCATTTGCTTCCAGACTGGGCTTAAAAGCTATGAAAGCCTTTCTAACAGAACTGGTAATTTAACCTTTGCGATCCTCGCATTCTATTTATTTGCTTGATGTAAGCGTTGTTAAACATAGGACGTTAAAAAGGAAGTATTTTTAATTTATGGAGATTGCGTTTCGCCAATTTTCCAACTGTATACCAACTTTGCTTTATAAGTATAAGCCATTTTGAAAATAGCGAATATCTGTTAACAGTAGTAGATTCCGAGAGTAATAAAATGTTCAGTAATCACCAAAACGGGTTTTATTGGTTTGTACTTTTAAAAAAATTCCATTTCAATTCCATATCAATTTTATCAAAATGATTGAACTACATAGCAATTCCTTGTGAAAATAACAATACAATTTAACTAAATTTACACTCAAGGGAAAGAATTTATTTATTTAAATGGCAGGATTTTAATTAAACTTTTTGTTGTGATACCAGGTCGAAATGAGTAATCACACGTAATCATTGACCAGCGATTATTAATAAATTGAAGTTTTAGATCGCGGATGGGGTTCGAAATGAAAATATGAAATAGAATCTTTTTGACAGGCTTTTGTCTTTTTATTAAGGCTAGCTATTTGTTCCAATTTCATATGTAAGTTGAAGTTTTGGGTGATACGAGTTGAAAAGTATCTAATATCTTACCATACCATGTACGACTCTGTCATCTCAGAGAAGAAAATGTCACCCGTTAATTATGTTTGTAATGTCTCTAGAATTGATATGTAAAATTATAAGAGTAGTGTATATTACATATGAATTGTACGGAGTTTATTTACTAAATTAAGAAATAAAAGATCCACTACGAAACAAGTTTAGAGTTTCGAGATTATTTATTAGATACTTTTACATACATTTTGTACAAAGTGAATACAAGGAAAAATCCTTGTGGCAGAGGGCTTAAGTATATTTACAATATTTGCTGATTTGGCCTAGAGAAATAAGAACAGGGATGAAAATTATTATAAAACCACTTGCATACGAAAGAAGTCGAATATTTAGTGGGTTAAGTGTAATCACTAAGTTTATTGTTACATGTAAAGCGGGAAAGTCACTTACGCGTTGCAACGCTAACCGACGCTACCCGATGCTACCCGACGCAAATCCAAAGTCCAATTTTCCATAAGATTGTATTACCGCCGTGCACATCTGCCTGATACCATGCAACGCTACCCTACCGTACGTTCTGCGATCCCCACTGTCCAAATTTTCGTCAGGTAGCACCGAGTACAGTCGAAGAAAAACCGGACACACTTATTTTTATTGAAACTACATGTATTACTGTTGTTATATTAATTACAACATACTTTTTTAAATATAAACCAAATTAACTGAGATCAGAAATTCATTAGTTAGTATTAAAAAAATAATAATAATAATTTTAATGGTTTGGTAGGAAATTGATCAAAACACCGGAATATCATTTTTTGTTATAAAGAATTTAACTAACAATTTATTACACGGTTTTGCTCATAAAATTTAACTAACAATTTATTTAATCGTTTTTCTCATAAAATTACAACATTTTCGAGGAGTAGCGTCAGAACTGGCCAATAATATTTTTTGTAGCTTATTTCAAACTAAATAATATTTAATTTTGTCGTTACATTAATAACAACATTCCTTTTTTAATGTAAACCAAATTAAACGAGATCAAAAATTCGTAGGTTTTTATAAAAATTATTTAATTATGATGATTAGGTAGAAAATGTATCAAATAAATTTACCGGTATAACTTTATTTAAAACAATTAAATTTAACTAACAATTTATTTCATGGTGTTGCTCATAATATACACCATTTTCGTCGAGTAGCGTGAGAACAGGCCACTCATATTTTTTGTAGTTTATTTCAAACTAAGTAATATTTAATTTGTCGTTATATTAATAACAACATTCCTTTTTTAATGTAAACCAAAGTAAACGATATCAAAAATTCGTGGGTTTTTATAAAAATTATTTAATTATGATGAATATTAAGAAAATTTATCAAATAAATATGCCGGTACAATTTTATTTAAAACAATTAAAATTAAATAACAACTTATTTCATGGTTTTGCTCATAAAATTACATTTTCGTCAAGTAGGTCAGAACAGGCCACTCATATTTTTTGTAGTTTATTTCAAACTAAATAATATTTAATTTTGTCGTTATATTAATAACAACATTCTCATTTTAATACAAACCAAATTAAACGAGATCAAAAATTTTGTAATTATGATGTTAAGGCATAAAATTTATCAAAACACCGGAATACTTTATTAAACAATTAAATTTAACTAACAATTTATTACATGGTTGTGCTCATAAAATTTAACTAACAATTTATTACATGGTTGTGCACATAAAATTTAACTAACAATTTACTACATGGTTTTGCTCAAAATAATGCATTAAGAACAAAAGAGGAATTGCGATTGTGATACTGATTTGACGTCGCATAGATGGGTACACCCTACTAAAACGTGGCAAGGCGTCCGGTAGCATCGGATAACAACTAATTGAACCAGCGTCAGGATCATGGTTTGGAATTCATAGACAGTACTTACCGTCTTATTTCCGAGATTCTTAACCCTGCAATTTAAATAAGCAGTCTTTCCCAAAAGGGCTGTTACGTTCTTCGAAGCAGCTCTATCGAACTGGGGCCCTTGCCTCTGTTGGCTCTGAATGGAATTTGTTTCG